>NW_006922882.1:75519-114993 GCF_000298275.1 Orycteropus afer afer | reverse complement strand
ATATATATATTTAAAACATCCAAATGATTCACAATTAGAAAAAGAATGGCTTATTAAACCTAAAGAATCAGAAGGTAGGAAAGAAAGAAGATAAAGTAGGCATGATGAAATAGGAGAAGACAGTCACCTAATGAAAGTTAGTTCTTTGAAAAGTATATAACAATTTTATAAGTATTATCAATTATAAAAGAAATAGAAATAAGTGCTATTACATAAATATAATGGTACAAAATATAGCTACAGAAGATTTAAAGATTATAAGATAACACTATAAATGTGTTTCAACCTGGTATCAGGAGAAGAAACAGAGGAAAAGGAAAAGTTCCGTCGATAAAATAGTTTCAGCTAATAAACTCAAAAGAATGACAGTTAGCAATTTCCAATCTTTAGCCCTTAGTGGATTAACAGAAGGTGATGATCCTCAATGACTGCCGGTGTCACCACAGAGGGAAATAGCAAACATTATGTAAATTCCTCATGGATGTACACAGTGTCATCTCTGGAGTGTTCGTGCCAATAAACAAATAAAAAGTTAACATTAATCTCAGGACGCATTTACCTGTAACTATTGAGAATTATCGATGCTAAGGGTCAGATACATTGGGGTCATTGTTCCATTCTCTGTACTGTTGCATGTTTGAGGATGGACACGATGAGTCATCCTTTAAATTGGAAAGGAATAATTTTTAGCAAAGTATAAATGACTACATAGGCCCAAAAAGGAATAGAAAAATTTAATCAAACAATACAAACTGAACCTGTGGTCCTAATCCAAGTCACCTCCATGATATTCCAAGACAAGCCAGGTTTGGAGGCCCATGACATCAAAATGTCATGGAAAAACTAATCACCACTGTATGGAAAGTCTTTAAAACCGTAGAAAAGAATGGGAAATTGCTCAACCCCTTTAACAGACTAGCTCTGCTTGATACAAAGACCAAGAAAACAACACTTGTGTCAGGCTCACTCACATAGAGGCAAATATCCTAAATGAATCCATAGCAGATCCAATATAGCAGGAGATTAAATGAAGAAATAGGCTGTAACAGAGGAATGCAAAGATACTATCTCATTAGAAAATCCTGTTCATTGGAAATCACAATGCTACAAGAAAATGAAGATGATGCATTTGGTCATATGCAAGAGGAACGAAAAAGCCTTTGATGAAAATTTAATACCAGCTCATGATAACATTTAGCACACTAACATCAGAAGGGAATTTCCATTCCCTAAAATTAACATCACATACACATCAATGTGAGATGCTAGAAACGTGCTCAATAACTAACATCTGAAACAAGACACAAATGTACAGGGCACCTGCACTGTTCAAATCGGTCTGGAGTGTGTAGTCAGTGCACAATGATACACAAGACTATCAAAATAAATCAGAGGTAAGAAAAACGAAAAGAAAGAGAGAATAATGGTAACAGTGCTGCTGTTGCTAGATGCCCTCGAGTCAGTTCTGACTCACAGGGACCCTGTCTACGATAGAAGGACTCACTGCCCAGTCCTCACCGTCCTCCCAGCCTTTGTTGTATTTGAGCCCACTGTTGCAGCCACTGTGTCATTCCATCTTGTTGAAGGTCTTCCTCTTCTTCACAAACCCTCTCCTTTACCAAGTATGATGTCCTTCTCCAAGAACTGGTCCCTCTTGATAACATGTCCAAAGTCAGCAATACAAAATCTCGCCATCCCCTCTTCTAAGGAGCATCCTGTTTGTACTTCTTCTGAGACAGATTTATTCATTCTTCTAGCAGTCCGTAGTATATTCAATATTCTCCAGCATCATGATTCAAAGGCATTAATTCCTCTTTCGTGTTCCTTATTGACTGTCCAGCTTTCTCATGCACATGAGGAGATTGGAAATACCATGCATGGGTTAAGAAACCCAACCCAACGCACTGCTATCCAGTCTATTCCAACTTATAGTGACCCCATTGGGTTTCCTGGGTTGTAAGTCTTTATGGAAGTAGATTACCTCATCTTCCTCCTGAGGAGCCACTGGTTAGTTGAACTGCTGACCTCTGGTCAGCAGCCAAATACCTTAGCTCCCTTATTCCTCAAAGTGACATCTTTTCCTTTTAATAATTTAAAGAGATTTTTGCAGCAAATTTGCCTCCCACCCCCCAATGGTAACAATACGGTGCTCTAATTAGAAAATCCAAAGTAATTGCCTTACAAAATATTCAAAATTATAAAGAATTCTGGAAAGCTGGTGTATAGAAAATCACTATAGCAAAATTAGGAGTTGGGCCATTAAAAAAAAGGCTAACTAATTAGAATATGTAATGGAAAGTATTCTATTCCCAACTCCAATAACTTACAAAATATACCTAAAATGAAACCTAAAAAAAATATGTACTGTATCTTTATAGGGGAAAATACTAAAATTGCTGACAGACTTAGGAAAAGGAAGCCTCGAGTAGAGCTGTATATTACATTTAGAGATGAGGAAGAGAATAATATAAAGATATCATTATTGCTGTTTGTCACCACTGAAACGGATTTTGAGTCATAGCGAACCCCCTGTGTGCAGAGTAGAACTGCTCCATAGGGTTTTCAAGGCTATAACCTTTTGGAAACAGATTTCCAGGCCTTTCTTCTGAGGTACCTGTGGGTAGGTTCAAACTGCCAACCTTTCAGTTAGTAGTCAGGTGATTAACCCTTTGTCCCACCCATGCCTGACTAAAGATGCCAGTACTCCTTCAGTTATTTATAGAGTTAGAGCCTGACCCAGAGTTGCCAGGATGACAATAAATCTCGGGCTGCTGTTTTCCAAGCTCAAAATTAACGCTGGGGGAAAAGGAGAAAAAAGAAATGACAATATCAGTTACAATGACAAAACAACAAAAGTGAGAAAGTTCTAAGGGACCCTAAATCTGTGTTGAACTGCTACTTATGTGTGCGTAGGTGGGGTGTGTCCTGAAGTGGAGACAAGTCTGCACACTGCAATCGAAGGTGGACAACAGAATCAGCTGGAGGAGAAGTTTCGTATCGCTGCCCTTTCTTCTTCCCAGTGTTGCTTGGGACAGTGAGTTTCGACTGCTCCACTGCTAGACTCTGAAGCAGCACCTTAGAGGACAAGTGGCATTACCACCTGGAAAGTGCTGAGAGAGTACAAACAGTTGAGTTAATTAAGACAGTATGAAGGAAAGCTGGTTGCCTAAGGGTAATGCATTTGTGGCTGACCAAAAGGTCTGAGTTGGAACCCACCAGCCACTCCAGAGAGAAAGACAAGAAAGTCTCCTTCTTTAAAAATCTTTGGAAACCCTATGGGGCAGATTCAACTCTGTACTACAGGGTTGCTAAGCTGCAAAGATTCAGGTGACAACCATCTTAAACATATTTTTGGAATGAGGATTGGTCTTTATTTATTTAAATGAAATATAAGAAATGTAGTAAAATAGAGTAGTGAACATCACAAGGATCACACATAATAAAGACAACAATATATCCTGAGCTCGAGTTCTGAAAGAAATCAGTGTGAAGTCTCTAGTGAGGATGAAGCTGTCCCACCCCCGAGAACAGAGATGGGACCCCACAGTCAAACTCCTTTATCCCCTCCCCCCAGGGTAGCAGGCAGATCTGCTGCTGGAATGGCCAGATTAGTTGTATCCATGGCTCTACATTAGGGATCTCAGAGAGTGGAGGTGTTTGGTCAGAGAGGAACCACCAAAGTTCAGCAAAGAGGAGGCCTGGCGCTTAGCAAGAATCAAGGGAAAATGCTGAGTGAGGACTGAGGTTTCTAGCCACCTGGAAGACTCAGGGGCACACAGCCCTGCCTCCTTAGAGGGCCCCACCCACTCAGAGCCCCACCCCTCTCATCCCACCCACCCACTCAAGAAAAAAGGGAGCCCCACAGAGCTGTACGCCTGCTGTGAATCAGGATAGAGCCCAGGTGGATGTCGCTGGTAGTGACAGGGTGACTTCACCCTTGGGAGATGGTAAGGGCTGAGGCCTGGGTCTGAAAGCTTCAGCCATTGTCCTCCAGAGGGAGGCTTTCCAGGACTTGTCAGGTGACAAAGTGAGAATCCTGAGTTGGAACTACTGGGCTACCCCCACTGGGAAAACAAGAGACCCAAGGGAGCCCCACCCCACCACACCTCTGATGTCAGCTGTGGGAGGCCCCAAGCTCGGCTTTTAGGCTTAACACTGCCTGACTTTTGCCTCCGTGTCCAAGGGTATGAAGGCCCTGATCCAAGGCTGGTGGTCTCGGGCCAGTAGATGGAGAAGCCCCAGGCCTATATGGAGTCAAGGAGATGACTGAGAAGAATCCATAACCTTGTATACAGAGGTTCCCCAAGGCCCCTCCCCTGGGATTGGCCCTAGGAGGCTCTAGACGGACTCAAGTCTGTGGTGCCCCTTCATTTTATCCTCAGGAGTCTCCAGGAGTTGTGGGCCTTGGTGTAAGAGGATGGTCTTTGGACAGCAGAGGCACGATTTCCAGGTCATTCCAGAAGTCAAGGTAAGGACCCTGAGGGCGGCAGGAATCTCCCACTCCACACAAAGGGGGCCGATCCCTCAGCCATCAAGTGCCCAGGGATGTCAGACACATGCCTCAGAGCACAGAGAAGGGAGAGATTTGTTTTGAGGGAGAGGTCACATGTCAGAAAAAAAAAAAAAAACCTCACTGCCATTGAGTTGGATCCCATTCATAGAACCCCTTCTTGGGTTTCTGAGGCAGAATCATTACGGAAGTAGATTACCCAATTTAGTTCCTCCTTGGAGTCAGACTGAAGGGCTTGACTGAGGACTAATTGATTGGTCGATCCACCATAGGTCGTCAATGCACTGGTTGTCCCTTGCCAGGGGTGATGGGCTGATGTTCCCCTTTATTTCCTTCTCATGGATTCCAGGAAGGGTTAAAATGTTAACATCAGAGTAGCAAAGGGAAGGGCATCCAGGCCCTGCCAACAGTTGACATGATGGTCCGGAATGTCTTCTGAAACCCAGAAAAAGCCCCAGTGATTTCATGTGATGTCAGACCCAGCAAGCCACAGTCATGTCTATTAAGCTATGACCTAAAGCTCACTCTCACTTCCTCTGCTGGGTTCTCAAGACACTCATCATGCCTCGTGGCCAGAAGGGCAAGCTCCGTGCCCGTGAGAAATGCCAATGTGTCTGAGGCAAAACCCAGGGTCTCCAGGGTGCTCAGGCCATGGCAGAAGAGGAAGGGGGTCCCCCTCTTCCTCTCCTGCTTTGAGGGATACTCCCCAGAGCTCCTGTGTAGCTGGCATTTTGCAGGAGTCTAAGAGAGCCCCAGTTATCACCACTCTTGCTGCTCCTCTTTTATGCAAAAAATCTGATGGAGGTGCCAAGAGCCAAGATGAGGAAAGTCCCAGCCCCTCCCAGGTGCCAACCTCCACTGAGAGCCCAAGCGAAGGTGAGAATTTTGGTGGAGTTCCTGATGGAGAAAAAGCCCATAAGGAAGGCAGACATGTTGAAGATTGTCAACAAAAAGTGCAAGCTGCACTTCCCTGAGATCCTGAGGAGAACTGCTGAGTGCTTGGAGCTGGTCTTTGGTCTTGAATTGAAGGAAGCCAACACCAGTGGTGTTTCTTATGAGCTCATCAGCAAACTGGGTATCAGTAGTGCAGGGATTTTAAGTGGTGACATGGAGATGCCCAAGGCAGGGTTTCTGATGAATATCCTAGGCGTGATCTTCATGAAAGGTAACTGGGCCACTGAGGAGGAGACCTGGGAATTCCTGAATGTGTTGGGAGTCTATGCTGGGAGGCAGCACTTAATCTTTGGGGAGCCCAAGAAGCTCCTCACTAAATGTTTGGTGCAAGAAAATACCTTGAGCAATGGCAGGTGCCCAACAGTGATCCTCCATGCTATGAATTCCTGTGGGGTCCAAGAGCACATACTGAGACCACCAAGATGAAAGTCCTGGAGGTTTTGGCTAAGAGCAATGATTGCGTGCCTAGTGCCTTCCCTGATCTGTATAAGGAGGCTTTGAGAGATGAAGCAGAGAGAGCCCATGCCAAAGTTGCAGCCAGGGCTAGAAATCGTGGCATGGCCAGGGCAGGTTCCATGACAAAGTCCACCATCTCATCCCATATCCAGTAAAGTCTTGGGCAGATACTTCATTTTGCACTTGAAGTGAGCTTTCATCCTTTTAAGTAGGAGGTCAAGGTTGAGCTGCAGGGAGTAAAATGTGTATCTTCTTTTGCTCCTGTTCTACATGAGTAATTTGCATAGAAATATGTGTTTTTGGAGGATGTTTTTTAGATCTTATCTCCTTGTTACAAAGTTTATTTGCTTTATATTACAAGTTTCTGAATGACTTGGTTTACATATTGTTGTTGATCAGTTTAAGCATACTTTTGTTATTTGCAAAAACATTCACTTTTTTTTTAATGTTCCAGAATAAAATGTGATAGTAATGGTAATTTTTGTGGAAGTATGAAATACTTCCACAGTAAAATGGTTGGCATCACAAAATGGAGAAAATAAGAAAAAGAAAAATGATGATCAGTTCTGGTTACCTAGTGCCGCTCTGATGAGAAATATATGTTAAATGGGACGGCCTTAACAAACAAGAGTTTATTTTTACAATTTGGAGGCTTTAAGTCCAAGTTCAAAGTGCCAGGCTCTAGGGGCTGGGTGAAAGCCCCTCAACCTTGGGGTCCAGCTCTGCCTCCTGCTCCTGGCCCACTGGAGCTAGAGGCATTTCTTCACTCAGACAGCTGCTGGCTGCTGAGGCTGAGAAGCCCCAAGGTTGACAAGGAAAAAGGCATAGTCCCGATGTTACCAAACCACACGGCAGGCCATTAACTTAAGTCCACTGTAAGTCCCAAGGTCGGCAGAGCAGGGCAGGCTGCTGAGCAACGACATGGCTACATGCAGGGTCCAAGTGTGCCATAGGCTAGATAGAGACCATTCTCAAAACTTCTCCTTATATACAGGAAGCAGATCACATCCCAAAGGCAGCTACTCAGCTGCTCACAGTAGATTCCACCATGGAGTTCATTTCAAGTCTCATCATGGGGAATACTACATCCAAGCTGCCCAGCCACTCAACCAGGCCTAGCCAAGTTGACATAGAAACATAACCATCACATGATCCATTCTTAGATTGTGTTATGTATTTTTGCTTTGAAAATTAAAACGTGTATATGGATCTGCATCATTTATTCAACAATGTGTGATAAATTATATCAGCATAAATTAGAATCCTTGTTCACTGCCTGTTTTTCTTCTACCCAATTATTAGTTGAGCATGTGCTCTCTGGAAGACTCTCGGATAGACCTGGGTTTGCTGAAAACTAGAAGGCCTAGTTGTTGCCCATAGAAATTTAGAGTCCAGTCTGAGCTATCAGATAACTAAGAGGTTGAGATACACTCTGAGGGCTAAAGGACAAGTGAAAAGAAGGGGTGAGGAGGGGGGCTTCCACATGAGAGCAGGCGGACAAAAATGCCCTGAGGTAAGACAGTTTGGGGTTGAGGCTTTGGGAACCTGCAAGACCCTGAGTGGGAGGTCCTTTTAAATTAAGCTCCATGGAGGAGGGTCGGCTGGAGGGGTGGGTGGGTGGGGTGGTTGTGAGGGACTCAGGGCTCTCTTGTAGCCGTGGGAAGCGTGTGCATGGCCAGATAGTCCCATGATGTGTCTCAGCATTGAGATACTGAGCCTGGAATGGAGGATGGTTCTTCATAGCTGCGCTGGGATTATGGGTAAACCAAAGAGAGATGCCCACCTGGGCCTGACTGGATGGTGTTCCTGTGCTCTTGTCCCAGTGCACTTGAACACATGCACTGCATATATATATGCAGCAAGTCCTGGGAATTTCTCAGAAATAAAGTTGACACGTCCTTGAAGTCAGTCTCAAGGAGTCATTAGGCTGGGGGAGAAAGAGCCTATTCCTTTCAAAGCATTCAAATTAGGTTGTCCTGAGGTAGTAGGCATTCTTAAAGGAACTGAGTTGGTGTAGTGGGTAAGAGATTTGGCTGCTAACCGGAGGGTCAGCAGTTCAAATCCATCAGCTGCTCAGAAGGAGGAAGATGAGGTAATCTCCTTCTGCAAAGATTTATAGCCTTGGAATCCCAAGGTTATCGCTATGAGTTGTGGAGCTCCAGTAGCATAGTGGCTAAGACACTTTCCTGCTAACCAGACGGCTGGCGGTTCAAACCCACCAGCCACTCCTCGGAAGGAAGGTTGGGCAATCCTACTTCCACAGTGATACTGCCTCGGAAAACCAAGGAGGGGTCGCTATGAGTCGGGTTTGACTCGATGGCACATAACAACAAATGGCAGTGAATATTTTTTTTTAATTATTTTTCTAAAGCCTAGGAAAGGAGCTCTGGTGACACAGTGGTTAAAGCACTGTGCTACTAATCAAAATGTCGGTGGTTGGAACTTCCAGAGAACGATGAGGCTGTCTAGTTCCGAAAAGATTGGAAGTCTTGGAAAAACTATGGGGAAATTAATTTTACTCACTTCTACAGGGTTGCAATTAGTCAAAATCAACTTGATGGCAATGACTTTGGTTTTGAGTTTAAGCCTAGGAAACCCTAGGGGGTAGTTCTGCTCTGTCACATGTGGTTGGTATGAGCTGAAATCAACTCAACAACATCTAACAACAGCAAATGAGGCCTAGATTTTTAGTGGATGTGAAAAGATTGAAAATAGGACTATTTGGATAGAGGAGGGTGTGATGCCTTTGGTTCTTGACATAAATTCTAGGAGCTATGACTTGCATCCACATGACTTTCCCATAAACCAAAAAAACCAAACTCACTGCAGTCCAGCCGGGTCCGACTCATAGCGACCTTCCTTGGGTTTCCGAGATGGTATCACTACGGAAGTAGATCGCCCAACCTTCCTTCCAGGGAGTACTTGGTGGGTTTGAACCGCCAGCCTTCTGGTTAGCAGTCAAATGCCTTAGGCACTATGCCACCAGAGCTCCCATATCCAAATTAAATAACATATCCTCTGATGGAGAAAAATTCACTTAGTTTTACTTGTCAAGCAGCATTTTGTGTAATTTTGGGTATTGTTCTCCCACAACATTGCAAGTCTCTGGGGGTTGGAAATGGTTAAACACTCAACTAGTAACTGTTTACTACTAACTGAAAGGTTGTCGGTTCAAACCCACTCAGAGGTCTGATGATCTGCTTTAAAAGGGCACAGCCTTGAAAGTGTATGGAATGCAGTTGTGCTGAACACCACGGGATTGGAATGGACCTCACTGGTTTGGTTTGAATTAGTTTGAAAGCATTGCATATCCTATGATACCTACTGGATTTAAAAACAAAGTGAAAACTTCTGAGAGGGGAGGATGGTATCATGATATCATCACTAATCAAAACAACAGGATAACAAGTTTCTTTAAAGACCTAGTGCCACTCTGACAAGAAATATACCACAAATGGGATGGCCTTAACAAACAGGAGTTTATTCTTACAATTTGGAGGCTTTAAATCCAAGTTAAAAGTACCAAGCTCTAGGGGCTGTGTGAAAGCCCCTCAACCTTAGGGTCCAGTTCTGCCTCCTACTCCCGGCCCATAGGAGCTAGAGGTGTTTTTTCACTCAAACAGCTGCTGGCGGCTGAGGCTGACAAACCCTAGGTTGACAAATAAAAAGGCACAGTCCCAATGTTACCAAACCACATGGAAGACCATTAATTTAAGTCCATTGAAAGTCCCAAGGTCAGTAGAGCATGGCAGGCTGCTGAACAACAACATGGCTACATGCAGGGTCTGAGGTGCCATAAGCTAGAGGCCATTCCCCAAGGCTTCTGCTTATATACAGGAAGTAGACCACATCCCTAAGGCAGCTACTCAGCTGCTCACAGTAGATTCTACCATGGAGTTGATTACCAGTCTCATCATGGGGAATACTCCCCAGCTACCCGGCCACTCAACCAGGCCCAGCCAAGTTGACACACAAAATGAACTACCACAATGATATCATCACTAATCAAAATAAGATGATAGCAGGCTTCTTTAAAGACTCAGTATTTGACAAGCACTCTGTCAAGTGCTTTGTATGTATTACTTACATTCCAAGGTCCTAGGAGATAGGGCTTATCAGTCCCACTTTGCAGATGAAGAACTCGAAGTATCCCAGATACACACAGCTGGTGTGAATTCCTTTAAAACTCACATTGTTGGACTCCTTCATGCCTGCGTCAGACCTTTGAATTCACTTTTCTGGTCACTACTCCAAAACGAGGAGCTCTGGTGGCATAGTGCTTAAGGCACTTGACTGCTGACCAGAAGCCTGGAGGTTCAAACCCACCAGCCACTCCTCGGCAGGAAGTTTAAGCAATCTACTTCCGTAATGATACCACCTCGGAAACCCAAGGAGAGGTCGCTATGAGTCGGGTCTGACTCGACGGCACATAACAACAACAACAACAACAACACTCCAAAACGTATCTCAGGTGATCAAGAGAAGGACTTTGTGCCCAATTCCTGCACAGGAATACATAGCCAGTGTTGTAAGAATAAGACAAGAAATGAGAGGCACGAACAAAGAATAGAAAGAGATAATGGTCAGTGCCAGTATGATCCGGTGCATATGCAATGTCAGATAACCACTAAAGGTCCAGGGCTAACAATATGATCAGGGAGAGCCCGGCCAGTGGAGGTAAATCCCTTAAAACAGCATTCACATAAGAAAAGTCTGGCTGATGAAGAGAAGAAATAGATCAGTATGCACTTTCCTTCCACTTCACACCTGTCCTGGGCCCTGGCCTTGGGCTACAGCTTCCCCAGCTCACATCATTCCTGGGATGTTGATGTTGTTTGGTGACATCTAATCAATTCCAATTCATAGCCACCCTATAGGACAGAGTAGAACTGCCCCATAAGGTTTCCCAGGCTGTAATCTTTGCTGAAGCAGAACTCCAGGTCTTTCATGTGTGGAGTCACTGGGTGCGTTGGAACTGCCAACTTTTCAGTTATCAGATGAGCACTTAACCATTGTGATACAGGGTTCCTTGTTCCTGAGAAACAAACCCCTTTTCTGCAAAGTTTGCATCAGGGAAACTGCTCAAAAGTTTGCAGGGGAGAAGCAATTCCCAATAAACCCTTAATGAAAGAGACAGAAACCAAGATAGGACAGCCCATGAAGGAGGATGATGGAGACCAACGACCCAGAATATATAGGATTATATAGAGACAAACTCACACCCGCTCTCAAACTTAGATGGCCCCAGACAGGGCTGAGGCGAACCATCCCTCACGTACTTTTCAGGGGTCTCTGGTGGCATCGTGCCTAAGGCACTTGACTGCTAACCAGCACGTTGGTGATTCAAACCCTCCAGCCACTCCTCGGAAGGAATATTGGGCAATCTACTTCCATAGTGATACCGCCTCAGAAACCCAAGGATGGGTCACTATGACTCGGAAACAACTCAACGGCATATAATAACAATGACAACAACAGGGGCATAAGGCTTTGGTCCTTAGATCGAGGGTCCCAGGGCTTAAATCAAGGTGAAGACCCCGAGTGAATACTGAAAGCCCCAGAACACTGGGTGCCCCATAGAGTCACACCCCTGCAGTCAGCCCCAGGAGGCTACAAACATGGATGTCAGGCAGAGGTACCCCTTATTTCCTACTCAGGGGTAACAGAAGTGAGAGTCTTGGTTTGAGGGAGGTGGTTCTAGGTCCACAGAGGAAGGAACATCAGGCTGCTCTGGGCGTCAGATTTAGGACCCAATGTGAGGCCCTGAGTGGGACCAGCCAGCACAGGGCCGGTACCTGCTGTTGCAGCTTTCTCCTTGGGAGATCATGGGCAGGTGTCGCCACATAAGGCCACAGTTACACTTTCTGATTGGGTCTCAGGAATCCGTAAGCCTCACCATGAGGAGATCGGCCTCAGATGAAGAGAAAAGGGAGCTACAGGCCTTGTCAGCTCTCTAAGTGTGGGCCCTGGTGGGATGTAAGGGAGCCATCCACCCTAATTGGAGAGAACCACCGAGAGTCCTGCCCTGCCCCTGCTTTCAGCCCTTGTAGCCCGGGGAGGGCTGTCAGGCTGAGGGTTCCTCTCACTTCTGTGGGTCAGGTGTATGGGGCAGTCCCCATTCAGTTAAAGAGAGGCCTTCCATGCTACCAGGAGGCAAGGTGAGGAGCCTGGATGAGGACTCAGGCCTCCAAGCAACCCAGGACAGAAAGGGCCCCACTGTACTGTCAGCCAGAGCTGTCCCCTTACTTCCTGCCTGTGATTTCTAGGGAGTTTCTTTGAGATGTCAAGTCCAGAGCAGAAAAAGAGAGGGAGCCCAATCCCAACCAATAGTTGATATGACGGCCCTGAAGGTGAACTGAGAAGACTTCCTTGTCCTAGAACAGACGGTCTCTACTGCCATCCCCTGCTGTCATCCTTGTAAGACCAGGCAGGGCTGGCAGCCTATAACTTAAGGCACACTCTAACTTTCTCTACAAGGCTCTCAGGGGATAGGTTGAGCAGGAGAACAAGGGCTTTCTGAGTTCCTAGGTGTTGCAAATGGTTTGCACTTGACTACTAACTTTCAGATTGGCAGTTCAAATGCACCCAGAGACACTGTGCGAGAAGGGACTGGTAATCTGCTTCCGTGACGATTTTAGCCAAGAAAATGCTATGGAGCTTTTCTCCTGTGTAACACATGAGTTCCCTATGCTTCAGAATCAACTCCATGGCAAGGCTTTTCTTGACATGCTCCTAGAGCAGTTATTTCAAGGAAACCTGCAGAAACAGCCTTTGTTAGGGTCCAGGCAGTATCTCTCTGATGAAAGTGTGCACATTCCTTCAGCCTGTCCCCTCCAGTGGGGCCACATCACCTGTCATCCTTACACACTCCTTCCTGCTATTCTTCACCAGAGTCATCATGCCTCAAGGTCAGAAGGGTAAGCTGTCTGCTTGTGAGAAATGGTGCCAGGCCCAAGAACAGACCCAGGGTTTCAGGAGTGCTCAAGCCACTACAGCAATGGAAGAATCATTCCCTTCCACTTCCTCTCCCATTTTGGGGTCTAATCCCCAGGATTCTCCTGCTGCTGGCATTCTCCAGGTCCTCAGAGGGCCCACCCCCCACTGCTCCTTCTGTAGCTTTCATGCAAAAGATCTGATGAAGGTGCCAAGAGCCAACATGAGAAATGTTAACGTTCATTTCAGGCCCTGATCCACTGAGAACTCATGAAAAAAACTCTCTAACTAGGAAGGGATAAAATAAAAGAGCCCATTGCACAGGCACACATGCTGATGATTGTCTACAAAAGCTACAAACAGCACCTCCCTGAGATGAGGAGAACCTCTGAGCACATGGAGCAGGTCTTTGGCCTTGAATAGAAGGAATTCAGCCCCAGCAGTAACATTTCTATGACCTCGTCTGCAAACTAGACTTCACCAACCATGGCAGTGTTGGCAATGGGATGTCTCCTGATGACTGTTGAGTGTGGTATTCATGAAGAGTAAATATGTCACTGAGAAGGATATCTGGGACTTTCTGAATACCTTGGGAGTGCACCTGACCCAAACCATGGATGCTTAATTGCTTTGTATGTATGAAAAATTTGACAATGAATAAGGGTGATCAAAGAAGAATTCATACATATGAATTATGAGATTTGGCAAAGAATACAGAATATACCGTGGACAGCCAGATGAGTGAACAAATCTGTCTTAACGATGTACAGCAAGCATGCTCCTTGGAGGTGAGGAAATGGGGATGGTCAGACTTTGTCTCACTTATTTTGGACATGTTATCAGGAAGGATCAGTTCCCGGAGAAAGACATCATGCTTGTTAGAAGGTCAGTGAAAAAAGAGAAAGACCTCAATGAGACGGACTGATACAGTGACTGCCACACTGGGCTCAAACATAGCAAGGATTGTGAAGATGGCACTGGACAGGGTGACATTTCGTTCTCTCATACATAAGGTCTCTATGAGTCACTGTTAGTGCCATTTGAGTAGGACTTTAAAAATATTTTAAGAAAACAAAAGATTTCATTAGTAAAGTTTTTGGGCTTAAGAAAAGAGATATGTGAAGTGACATGTGATCAACTCTTCACATCCTTAATACTCTTCATTTTTTATTTGGTAAAATTAAAAGATACATACTTGGTGTTGTGATTTCTTGGCCACAGCCAGCTACCCTGAGGGAGTGAGTAGTTAGACCTCTGGGCTTGGGAATGTGGTCCCAGGGGACTTCAAGCTCAGTTGGCATAATATACTACACAAAAACATTTTTCCACATCCTACTTTGGCAAGTAGCAACTGGGATCTTAAAAGCTTGCAAGTGGCCATCTAGATGCAATGACTGGTCTCTCCTCATCCAGAGCAAAGAAGAACGAAGAAAACCAAAAACACATGGGAAAAATGAATCCAATGGACTGGTAGACGATGCAATCCTCAGCCTATGTTACCATGAGACCAGAAGAACTAGATGGTGCCCAGCTACCACTGTCAACCACTCGGAGATCCTGGATGGAGTGTAGGAGATCCTGGATGGAGTGGGAGAACGATGTGGAACAAAACTCAAAATTATTAAAAAAAAAAAAAAAAAATCAGGTTTGCTGGTCTGCTAGAGCCTGGTGAAACTCCTGAGACTATGGCCCCTAGCTGCCATGCAGGTCTGGAACTGAACTCATTCCTGTAGCTTCCAGCCAAATAAAAGACCAGTATATGGGCTGAACATTTACAACAGGTAGATACACTTCTTGGAGAGATCAATCATGGGAGAACAGAAGGGCAGTGTATGCACGGGGAGATCACTAGGGGGGCAGGAGTGCATGGGAGGGGAGGACACAGGGAAGAGGTAACTATGGGGAGGAAGTGGGAAGAGAGGTGTTACATCATGCGAAATTGCAGCCAATGTCATGAGACAAAATGTGTATGAACTGCTATATGGAAATGAATTTGCACTGTAAAGTTTCACCCAAATCATAATAAAAATTTTAAAAAGATATATACTGGGATTTGCTTAGCTTAACCAATAATGTAGGAGGAAATAAATGACAATAAATTGGATACCATGTTCATTGGTTCATTTATTCTCTAAACAATGAGAATCTGACCTTTGGAAAACACCATGCTATCGGTGAAGATGTTACAATTTTTGTTACAGAATCTAATTGAGGTTGGTGTGGTATCATGGTAATTCATAGGAGTGAGGAGGTGATGATCAAGGTGAAAGCAATTAAGATGTGTAAATGTGTTTGGGCATTTGGGAAACTTCAGTTCTTCAGTAGACTTAAGATCACGTTTAGCTAAGTGGTGGGTGAGGTCAGGCTGTGGGAGCGGAGAACAGGTGCCAGACTCTCACATAGTGTCTCGGAGTTGACAGACTAAAGACAGGAATGCAACAGGGCTCTTAGCAATTACTTTTGCATCCAGGACAAATTAGGGAGAACCTTTCCACTGGGGGAGGCAAGGTAGATGTTCCACGTACTAGTCCCAGGGATTTAATCACAGTTGGTCAAGTAACAGATTTGAGATACTGCACACGCATGATGCTTTCCCTTTAACAAAAAAAGAAAAAAAAGGAAAGATGACTCAAAAACCAAACCAAACTCACTGCCTTTGAGATGATTCTGACTCCGAGTGACCCTCTTTGGATTACCAGGGCTGTAAATCTTTGTGGAAGCAGAATGTCTCATCTTCCTTCCAGAGAGAAGTTGGTGGGCTTGACTCAGTGACCTTTTGGCTAGCAGCCAAATGCCTTAACCACTGCACCACCAGAGCTCCTTGAGGATGATTCAGAGAGTGGAATAAAGAAGCCATAGGTTTTGGTGATGGCCAGAATAACTCTGAGGCTTTGAAATTTAATCAATGAACTGACCACTTTTGCTCAGTGGGATGCAGATCACCTATTGGGCAGGGACTCCCACCAGCCACTCCTCAGAAGGAAGATGAGGCAATCTACTTCCATCGTGATACTGCCTCAGAAACCCAAGGAGGGGTCGCTGTGAGTCGGATCCGACTCGAGGGCACACAACAACAACAACATTCTTAACAGAAGAGTCTATAGTTGTTATCCAATGCCTCTCCTACAATTGTGGATTGAGTGGGTTGGGACACACAAATAACTTGTCTCTTGTTTCACTGCTCCAGAAATAGAATACTGTGCCCACTCAGTATACTTAAGGAACTATAGCTAAGAGCCTCATTATATGTCCATGAACTTAATTTAGATGATGAGATTTGAATTTTGAGCTGATGTAATTTGATCAGAATTTTAAGAGCTCTTGGGAGAAGGGAGGAGTTCTGGTGGTGCAATGGTTAAAGCATTTGGCTGCTAACCAAATGATCAGTTGCTTGAACCCACCAGCCACACTCTGCCAGAGAAAGATGAGGAAGTCTGCTTCTGTAAGGATTACAGCCTTGGAAACCATATGGGACAGTTCTACTCTGTTGTAAAGGGTCACTATGAGTTGGCATCAACTCAATGGTAGTGGGTTGGGTTTGGTTTGCTTTTGGGAGATAGGTAGTATATTTTGCTTAAGGTAGGGACAAGAATCTATGGTGGCCAGAGGGCAGACTGTAGCACTCAGAATCATATGTGGTCTCCCATGATCTTCACCTCTGGTGACTTGCTTCTGAACAATATATGGGATTTCACTCAAGTATTACATGACATATTATTAAGTCAAAGGTGAGATGGTACCACTTTAATTATATATTTATGTAAGGCACTGTGTTGGTATCAGATATGCTCTTTCTTCTCCTGCTGGCTTTGAAGAAGAAACTTTCAATGTTTTGAATTGTCTATTGTGGAGAGCATGCAGCATGGGATAGCAGGTTCTGTCTAGGAGCTGAGGATGACCTCTAACCAACAGCCACCAACCTCCCCCCAAAGAAAGACCAGCTTAGTGTTACTCAGTCATATAGAGAAGAAGAAATGAATCATGCAGACAAACTGGGTCCTCTTGAAAGTGCAATTCTCTCCACTTGAGCTTTCAGACGAGACCATAGCCCAGCTTACATCCTGATGGCAACCAGGTGAGACTCTAAGGCAGAAACCTCTGTTGAACTCTTCTTGGACTCGGTACTCAGAAACTAGGAAATGATAAATTTGTGTTTAATTAACCTGCTAAATTTGTGGTAATTTCTTATACAGAAAAGTTATGCAGGAGGAGTAATCTACTACATATACTCAGATATTAACTCTTCCTTTTACCCTTTCCTCATTCTTTATGTTCCAATTTCCCAAACCCAAACTTGCTATCTGGTAACAGGCAGAACTGCATTAATGAAAGGTGAGAATACTTTGTAGTTCCTCACTCCTGTCAAGGGTACGGGGCTGCAGGAAAGGAGTACATGCAGATGAGATGGGGGAGGCCTTGTTCAGGGCTGCAAAGTACCCCTGCTTGACGGGGTGATGAAGATCTCACCCATCCGCCTCCAAGTTTCCCTCAGTTTATGATCCTGTGGACATTTCTGGATGGCCACTAGATGCCATTTAGCTGGTGGAGAGTCCTTATTTAGACACCCAGAGTTTCTTCCTTCTCCCTTTCTGCATCAGATGGTTTCTCCTTCAATGGCTACATCTTCTCTCTGGCTGTAGCTACCATCAGACTGGTCCTCTATGGTTAGAGATACTTTGAATCCCATCTCTAGTCTCCAGGAATACTGGCTCCTCTCTATTTTCCTCTTGCCTATGGGTGGGAGGGACTTCCTCCAATTGATGAGTATCGTTTTGCCCTTCTTTCCCCTGATTGGTTTTTCTCTCACTTGAATAGTTGTTTCCTGTTTTCAATTAGCTCTGTTATATAGTTAAAGTAATTTCTGTTTTCCAGGATAATACCTGAACGTTGTACTCTGCCAATTCTACTGATTGGTTTTCTCAGGTGAAATGCTCTTTTTATTCCTGGGAAAATGCAGCTTTCTCTCTAGAAGTTCAGTGTGTTCATGTTCCTTCTATTATTAATAAGCAAAACATTATAAAACCACACACCCTGGAACTCTGACACCCTCTAGATAACTCTGTGTTCCTCTCCTCAAACATAATTGTTTGCACCCACTGGAGCTTGTAAGATTTTTATTACTCTCTCTCTCTCTCTCTCTCTCTCTCTCTCTCTCTCTCTCTCTATATATATATATATATATATATGTGTGTGTGTATATATATATATACATATACTTATATATCCATATTTAATCATAATATAATATAAACATATATTCAACTTCTGAATATCTTGAGCATTAAAATAAAGGTTTATAGCACCACCTGTGGAAAATAGCCCAAGTATTTCTCAAAGATATATCTACATACTTAAAGATATTTATTAGAAAAGAATGTTTAAAACATCCAACTGATTCATGAAGCTCACGAAAGATTTGTGTATAAAACACTAAGAATTAGAAGGTAGGAAATAATAAAGATAAAGGCAGAATTCAGAGAAAAGAGAGCCAACTAATGAAGTTCAGTTTTTTGGAAAAATTTATACGACTGTTTTATAAATACTTGTTGTTGTTGTTCTTGTTATGTGCAGTCGATTCGGCCCCGACTCATAGCGACCCCTCCTTGGGTTTCCGAGGCAGTATCACTACGGAAGTAGGATTGCCCCACCTTCCTTCCGAGGAGTGGCTGGTGGGTTTGAACCGCCAACCTTCTGGTTAGCAGTCAAGTGCTTTTAGCCACTATGCTACCAGAGCTCCTTATAAATACTAGCAATTATAAAAGAAAGAAACAGAAATAAGTGATATCATGTAAGTCACATAGTGCAAAATACCCATTGCCATTGCGTCAATTCAGACCCATAGTGACCCTACAGGACAGAGCACAACTGCTCCACAGTGTTTACAAGGATGTAAATCATTATGGAAGCAGACTGCCACATCTCTCTCCCCTCTCTCCCACAGAACAGTTGGTCGGTTCAAACTGACAAACGTTCAGTCAAAAGCCAAGCATTTTAACTGCTTTCCAACCCAGACTCTTTGTGTAAAATAGAGCTGTGGAAGAAATTTCAGGAATATAAAACATTATTAATAAATTTGACCATTACATCAGGCAAGGCTGGATTACCCAGTAGGCAAGGTAAACACTGACTTACCCAGGCTTACTTACCAGTATTTAGCGTACAATACAAGATACAGATTGAATTTCCAATGTTAAATGTACATGGCTCTAATAGTTTAAAGTCCCGAGGACAAACCAAACCTATGTTTTTTTTTTTTTTTTTTTGCATTGGTCCAAATTGATAGTTTATTTTAACAGTGACTTCAATCTCCATGAATAACAATCTTTGTCTATCCATTCTGGGACTGGAGAAAACTTCCATCCCAATGTTAATTGTGTGACATTGGATTTGTCTTCCACAGTCATTGCCCATAAAGGCCAGATTTTCATTACCCCATTCATTATAAACCAAAATACCAAAATCCACTGCAATTGAGTCAATTCTGACTCTTAGCAACCCCTCATTGGGCTTCTGAGGTGTTATCTCTGTGGAAGTCGATTGCCCATTCTTCCTTCCGAGGAGTGGCTGATGGGTTTGAACCACCAGCCTTCTGGTTAGCAGTCAAATGCTTTAGACACTATGCTACCAGACCTCCCATTAATTATATACTTTTTATTTTCCCTATACCATCCTTCTTTTTCTCCAGAATTGACATAGTCCTAGCACCTAATGCTTCCTTTAACTATGCACAGCCCTGTAAATCTGACCTAGAGATGACATCTTGGGATTGGTTTATAGCAAATTGCAGCTGGAATACACCAGTGAGAGCCTCTGAGAGCTTTGTAGGATTTTGTTATTGTTGTTTCAGCATTAAACAGACCAAACAGGTCAATTCTAAGTTTTATCAAGTATTGTGTTTGTTTTCTAGTAAAACGTGATTCTTACACCACCAGTGTTCCCATTAAAGTAATTGAAAACAGCCACTATTATGAATAGGAGGGTATCTGGGTGGCACAGTGAAGTGCTCAGCTAGTCACTGAAAGGTAGGTGGTTCAAACCCACCCAGAGACACCTCAGAAGAAAGGCCTGGTGATCTACTTCCAAAAGGTCATAGCCATTGAAAACCCTATTCTGAAACACATGGGGTCACCATCAGTCTAAAATGACTTGAGGAAAACTAGGGGTATGAATAGGACAGCAAAACCGTCTAAGACAACAGTAATAGTTATCATTTCAGTAGAATGTCTCCATTCATTTGTGTTTGCTACTACTATGAGTTACTCCAGAAAACTTGTTTCACATGCCTTGCAGTAATAATGAATCCATTGGATTTGTCCTTGACTTTGATAGTCATGTAACAGCCACACTAAAAAAAAAAGGGTCCCTACTAGCACAATGACAGCCTGTTTTTCCTCCAGAAAATTTTTTTAAAAAAACCTATTTTGTGCATTGAGTGAAAGTTTGCAGCATAAATTGGTTTTCCAGTCAACAATTCACACGCATTTTGTTTGCAATCCATGAGTGTCACAGCACTCTTCTCACTTCCTTCCTGTGTTTCCCCTTCCCATTTGTCCTCTTTCCAATCCCTTCCTGCCTTCTAAGGTCTATCCTTGGGCAAAAGCTGCTCTTTTGATCTCATATGGAAGATTGTCCTAAGGAGTAAATCAGTGTTTATCTTATAGGCTGGTCTATTGCTTGGCTGACAATTGAGCCACAGGGGTAAGTTCAGTTGAGATTTGAAAGGTAACTAAGGGCCATAAGTTCAGGGGTTTCAGTCTCTATCAGACAAGTAAGCCTGGTCTCTTTTATTGTTTTGAGTTTTGTTTCACATTTTTCTCTGTCCAGGATCTTTTATTGTGATCCCTTTCAGAAAGCTTAGAAGTGGTAGTCATGCACCATTTAGTTCTTCTGGTCTCAAGGTCCAGGAGATTGAGATTTGAGTGGTCTATAGTCCTTTCTGGGAGCTCTGGTAGCGTGGTGCCTAAGGCACTTGACTGCTAACCAGAAGGCTGGCGGTTCAAACCCACCAGCCACTCCTCAGAAGGAAGATGGAGCAATCTACTTCTACTACAATCTACTACAATCTACTAGTGATACTACCTTGGAAACCCAAGGAGAGGTCACTATGAGTTGAGTCTGACTCAATGGCACATAACAACAGCACAACGACAATTAGTCCTGTGTACTAATTGTTCCTATGCATATTTCTATTGCTTTAGTATTTGCTAAATATTTGTGCTCATCCACTTTTTTATTTTGATGTGAAGGTTTATCATTTTTCTTTGAGGTTACCCTGTGATTTATAATTTTCTTCCCAAGTTTAGAACAGTCTGTTCTATCTTGTAGTTGTCTTGACATCCCTACCATCTAGAAGTTCTGTAAGGACACAGTTGTTTTCCTCTTTTTGGTTTGTAGTTGTCCTCATTTGTCAATTGATGTCTCTGGTTCCCTGTTTACAATCTTCTAGGCTTATTAACTTTGGATACTTCCATAGCTGGTTGGTTTCTGGGTTATATCATCATGTGTGTTGATGGTCAGTTGTTGTTGTCTGTTATTGCTTCTCTGTCCAAAGAGGACCCTTTAGCATATCTTGTAATGCTGGTCTGGTTTTAACAAATTCCCTTAATTTCTGCTTATCTGGAAATGTCCTACTTTCACCCTCATATTAGAGGGACAAATTTGCAGGGTACATAATTCTTGGTTGGAAATTTTTCTCTTTTAGAGTTTTATATATACCATCTCAATGTCTTCTCACCTGCATGGTTTCTGCCAAGAAATCCAAGCTTAGTGTTATTGGTTGCCCCTTGTAGGTAACTTTTCATTTTTTCCATGCTGCTCTCATGATTCTTTCTTTGTCTTTGGTTTTGGTGAGTTTGATAATGATATGTCTGGGTGATGTTCTTTTGGGGTCTATCCTGTTTGGGATTTGTTGGACTTCCTGATTGGATATATTTTCATCTTTCATCATATCAGTGAAGTTCTCTTCCAACAAATCTTGGACAATTTTCTCAGTGGTTTTCTTTTTGTCTTCCTGTTCTGGAATTCCAATGACATGTAGATTATTCCTTTTGTTGGTATCCCATGTGAAACTTGTTCTTGTGTTGTTGTTGTTTGCCGTCGAGTCAAACCCGACTCATAGCGACCCCTCCTTGGGTTTCCGAGGCAGTATCACTACGGAAGTAGGATTGCCCAACCTTCCTTCCGAGGAGTGGCTGGTGGGTTTGAACCGCCAGCCGTCTGGTTAGCAGGCGAGTGTCTTAGCCATTATGCTACGAGAGCTCCCATGTGAACCTTAGGCTTTCTTTATTTTGGTTTGATCTTTTTTCTGATTGATCCCTTTCCAAAGAACTATTCAGGTATTTGTCTTCAGTGTCATTACTTCTGTCTTCCATTGCACCAATTCTACTCCTTTGCCCTTTCAATGTGTTATCTATTTCTGAAAATTTAGTGTTCATCTTCTGGATTTCTACCTGTAGATTTAGAATCATTTCTAATTTTACATTTATTTTGTCATTTTGTTCTTGTATTTTCTTCCAAAATCCTTCTAGGGTTTTGTCTGTGTTTTCCTCGATCTGTCTCTCAATCCTTTGAAGATACCTAAATATAATTCTTTTGAATTATTTATCAGGGAGTTCCACTGCTGTGTCTTTCTCAGGGATGTGTTTTGGCTCTGTATCCTGATCCCTTGTTTCTCCTGTTTATCTTGCTTCTTTATTTGGACTGTGATGCTCTCTTGCCTCTGAGGCATTGTGACGTTTTTGTCTTTATATTTAATTGGTGATTGTATGTCGGAGTAACTTGCCCACAATTTTCATGGTTTTTTTTTTATTTGTATGTTATCTACACAAGCAGGGTATGTGCCATGCTCCTCTATTCACTATTTGACAGCACTTATACACTCACCACCTGTCTCCTTTCCTCTTGTCAGCCTCTTGTATGTCCTTGCCAACCTTGGCAAACAGACCCTATTCTTAGGTCCCTGGAATCTGAATAAGAATGCTGTCACCTTAAATCCAAAATGGTCACCACTTGTAAACATTCAAAATGGCTGCATCCTCCGTCACTTTAAATATCCCAAATAGCTGCTGCGTATAAACAATCAAAATGGCTGCACCCTCCGGACAGCGGAAAGTCAACAGCTTAGGTTGTCTCTCTCCTTGCTACTTCCTTCCTAGTCATAGGCCACCAGCACAATCATCCCTGCAGCCCTTGGTGACCGGGGTGGATCTTTAAGTCAATTATCAGGTCCCAACACCACTTGGAAATATTCAGGCTGTTGGTCCCGTCAGAGTAGCTGACAGTCCTGAGCTCCGGCCGTCTCCATACTCACTGTTTTCTTTCAGGTTTTTCCACTACTTGGTACCTAATCCACTTCAGTATAGCTCCTTTCAAGGCTCAGGGCTCCAGGATTATTTTCTGTATCTCTGTCAATTGATTTTTCTGTTCTTTGTTGAAGAGGGTCTGTGTCGCTTGTCTGCCTATTCCTCCATCTGACTGGAAGTCTCAATTCATCTTTTGAGCCTGTTTCTGTGCATCTTTGATTTCCTTCACTCTTCATTGCTTTGGAAGGAAAGAGACCAATACTTGCACCCTAGATGGCCGCTCACTGGCCTTTAAGATCCAAATCATTAGTCACCACAGTAGGATAACAGTGGAACATTGTCTTTATAAAATATGTTATGCCAATTGAGTTAGCTGTCCCCAGAGACTGTGGTCATAAGCCCACAGGCCCAGTGAGGTTTTACCTCCAGGTGTTTGGTTATGACTAAGAAATTTTCATAACTTGTGCTTTGAGTGAAAGTTTAAAAGAAAATTGGTTTTCCATTCAACAATTTGTACCCATTTTGTTTGATAACATTGATTTCAGTCCCTCAAATGTAACAACACTCTTCCCACTTTCTCCCTGTGTTTCTTGATTCCATTCATCCTTCTTTCCAATTCCTTCCTGTCTTCTGAGCTTCGATATTCTGCTATATACATGGGCATATTTACTCCACAAACAAATACATATGTAGAAATATCATCTGCCAAACTATATGTGGTGGTGGGTGTAATCCTGCTCACCTACACATACCTGTCAGCTTGCTTATCTGCTGATAGATACACTCATAGATTACTGCTTGTTATTACTAAAATGAAATGTCCAAGAAACACTTGAAAAATGCTTGTGATCTTTAGCCATGAGAGAGATGCATAACAGAACAGCAATGAGATATCATCTCACTTTGACAATAAAAGCACAGTACAATAAGACAGAAAAATAGCAAATGCTGGCAAGGGTGTGGACAGATTGGAATTCTCACACACTGTTGGTGGGAGTGTAAAATTTTTAACCACTGTGGAAAATGTTATGGCACATCCTTAAAAACTTAGAAAGAGAAACACCATATGATCCAGCTATGTCATTGCTAGTATATAGTCTAAAGAGCCGTGACCTGAACAGACATATGCACAACCATATTCGTTGCAGAATTTTTCACAATAGCATATAGATGGAAACAACCTAAGTGCTCATCTATGAAGGAAAGAATACATAAAATATGGCACATACTCAGAATGGAATACCATGCAATGTTAAAGAGTCATATAGAATCCATGGAACAACTCATAATGTGGATGAACTTGGAGGACATTATGCTGAGTGAAATAACTCAATTATAAAAAGGACAAATAGTGTATGAGTCCACTATTATAAAAAGAGAAGGGAAAGTTTACATACAGAAAAACATTCATTGATGGTTACCAGTGATGGGAAGGTATGGCAGGGGAGGTTAAAGGAAATCAGTAACTAGATAAAAGACATCTACTGATTTGGCTGAAAGGAAAGGCAATATACAAATAGTGGATGACTAGCATAGTATTACTAAGGCAAAGGAAGACACAGATAGGAGCACAGGAGTTACAGACAACAAGGGAAACAATATGACATACACAACCCGCCAGAATACTTTTATGTAGAGGAAATATTTTGATCAACAGAGATGGTAGAGTTCCTTCAGCAGGTCCTTCCAGTTACTCATGACTTTATGTCTCAGGGTTCAATGGGAAAGTTACTTCCTCAATTGTAAGCATCACTCTAATTTCTAACAAGGCTAGTGGTAAAACTCTTGGCCATTTTCATGAATCTTAGCCAATGAGATTTTAAAGTTGGATTTACCTATTCTATGTGTCCAGAGTGAGGCTCATAAGAATCTTCAAACATCTTCACAATTCCTGAGTGACAAGAGAAACAAAATTCCTTCTTCTCTGTGGTTCAGTATGCTCTGGTATCCCAAAAGTGGGGATTCCCTATATTAAGGGAGCCTACATCACTGCTTTTAAAAACAGAAAGACTTCAGACCATCCAGCCATGTACCATCATAACCAGACAGGATTTCTTACTTTCTTCAGGCCTTAATTCTATGAAATCTAAGTGTCACTAGGTTCTTCATAAAATTGGTTGGGGAAGACTTCCTATATTTACTTTGGGAATAATCTGTAAAGAATTGTGATAAGAAATAACACACGCCTTTAATATGCTTTGAATAACTTCATCACTTCATCATTTTGGTATGTGTAGTAAACCAAAAAAAAAAAAAAGAAAAGACAAAATCCACTGGCATCGAGTCGATTCTGACTCATAGCAACCCCCATTGGATTCCCAAAGCAGAAAATCTGTACGGAAGTCAATTGCCCCATCTTCCTTCCATGGAGCAGCTGGGGGTTTGAACCGCCAGTCTTCTGGTTAGCAGTTAAATGCCTTAGGCACTGCATCACCAGAGCCTCTTATGTGTAGTAAAAGTCTCTAAAAATAAAACAAACAGATTGTGACTCGTGGCACCCTCACATTCTACAGAATGGATCTGCTCTGTAGCATTTTCTTGTCTATCAACTTTATGCCATATCTTTCTTCCATGGCATGGCTGGGGAATTCAAACCACCAAACTTTCGATAAGCAGTTGAGTGCAAACCGTTTGGGCCACCCAGTGACCTAAACCAAAACCAAACCCAATCTATTGCCGTCAAGCTATAGCGATTCATAGTAACCATGTAAGAGAGAGTATAACTGCACTGTGGGGCTTCTAAGGCTGTAAATCTTTAAGGACACAGACTGCCTTGTCTTTCCTTTGCTGAGCAACTGGGGGATTTGAGTCTCTGACCTTTTGGTGAGTGGCTAGGGCTCCTATCCAAGGACCTTTAAAATCCCTCTTTTACATTAGTGGGCCTGTTGATGACATAATAACATCAACCAAGCAAATAGGGACTTTGGAATAGGGATTATTTTGTTACGTAATTCCCATAGTCCAGTCAACTTTGTAAAGCCCTTTTCTTAATCCAGTTTTCTGTTACCTTTGGTGAAACTTTCTTGGAAAAAGAGAAAAGGTCTTTACTGTATTAAAAATGAGCCTCCTAAGTTTGGAGTTTGCCATGTTTATCAGCAGCTTTTGTAGCTCTGACAGCAAAATCATTGCTTTTAGGAATCTCATCATTCTTCCCTGTGTGACTGCTACTTTTGTAGGCAGTTCTAAAACATCTAACAAATCAGCCATCAACTTTTCAGGAGATATTTTACTTCTCATTGAAGTCTAGAATTCCAATTTTTCCAACTTTTTTTTCGTATGACAATCCCAAACACATATTTACAATCAGTATGTATATACACTTTAAGGTCAGAACCAAGAATGGTCCAGGAATAATGGCTATTAACATGTCTGTTTGTGTGAACTTATGTTACCCAGATTTCATAATGTCACCATAGCATGGGAAGCCTTCAGTTGCCATTTTGACTCTAAATAAACAAGTCATAAGTAAATATGATCAAATCTTGATTTTGAATAGGGATATAAGATGAACCAAGTTGGGTTTTTCAAAAACTGGAGGAGAGAGTACAGTCAGTTTTTCAAAATCCTCTTCAGATTCTAGGGAGAAAGCCTGAGGCCCTGGGAATTATCATGCAACTCTTCTGTCAGTGATTACCCCAAATGCTTGTTTTTCTTCTTTTTTTTTTCTAGTTGCCCACTTTATCTGCAAAATCGACTAACTTCTAAACTGGAGCAATTTGCAGCCCTCAGCTGACTAAACACATGCTAAATGTTGTACCTCAGTTTGGCAATGTTGCAATTTGTCTAGTGAGGCCTTATGGCCCTGTGAATGGAGAGTTGTAAGGAAGTCCAAGTATCAAGTTTGCATTGCTCTTTAGCTTCTGAGGCTATCCAGAAAATTGTCTACATTTTGAATAACTGCAAATTGCTCTCTTGGGGCAAGTTTGTCTATATCTTCTTGTAAATGACTAGAGAGAATAATAGAGCTTCTCAATACATTTAAGGTGTTTCCATAAATACTTGGACTCCAGAAGCAAACATAAGCAGGACTTCAGACTCAGTCCATGGAGGGAAGAAAGAGAGAGAGAGAGAGACATAGACAGAGAGAGCGAGAGAGAAAGGGAAGCAAGACATAGATCAATGACAGGGCAACTCTTTGAAGATGATAAGGACAGTGATAGTGGAGGAACTACCAAGATTGGTAGAACAACCAATTCATTCACTGCTCTAAGATCTCATACAAATCTATGTAGCAATCAACTATCTACATAAAATTACCTCCCTTCTTCCCTGGATGTATGAGAGTATTAGAAGGTGACTGAAATTTTATTATTTACTTATCTCTTTTTTGTTCTAATTCTTTTATGACTAGTTTTATTCCTTTTAAGGAGCTCTCATAAAAAAAGGATATGATATATTCATTTGGTAAGCTAATTTCATTGGTTGGATCTCTTAAATTAAAGAGTACCTGGGTAGCTCTAATGGTTAAGGGCCAAAAGGTTGGTGGTTCTAACCCACCCAGAGAATCCATGGAAGGAAGGCCTGTGATCTGCTTCTGCAAGGTCACAGCCTTGAAAATTCAATGGAGCCGTTCTATTCTGCACACATGGCATCGCCAGGAGTTGGAATGAACACAATGGCATGTAACAACCACAGAAACACGTCTCAAATTAAACCAGTATCTGTATTCTCTAGGGTCCAGAATGATGCATAGATTTGTTTCAGCTCAGGGTGCTTTTCCAGCAGAAAGTGAGACTGCCACTCTCAGCCACATCCCTTTCCTTTCAGAAAGCACCTAGCAACCAAACCCGGTGCCTATTTTCCCAGGGAGCTGCACAGACACTCCATCTGCCGTACAGTATACGGTAGCTTTGAATTTGCTGGGGGAGTGTGTCTCTCCCCAGTGAGCTTACAGGAGAATCAGGAGAAAGCAGAAGATATTCTTCCACCAGAGGACCTATATGTATGAGAATAGTGAGGAGAAGGGAACTAGGAGAAGGCTGACCTGAGATACCAACAACCTCTACTGATCGGTCACTAGATGGAAAGTGGGAAATTCTCAATGAAACTGCAGAATAAGGAGCCCCAGTATCACTGGTTCCCACATCCGAGATTCCCTAAATCTATCCATTTGCCAGTTATTCTCTGCCCTTCTGAGCTTTCCTGACTCACTTATGCCTGCAGTGTGTGCATGCTGCAGCCCCCTTCTATAATTCCTCTTCCAGCGTCCTGGCTTCTCGCAATAAGGATGCACACTTTTCCTTCCCTCCTTTGCTCCCTTCCTAGTTTGTCCAGAGTAGGGGTTGTTTCCTTTAGTAAAAACTAAGAAGCTAACATGGCATTTTTCAATTTCTTATTTTGTCCTTCCTTTACACAGCAGCCCTACAGGACCAAGTAGAACTGCCCCATATGGTATCCTAGGCTACAGTTTATAATGGAGCATATTGCCAAGGCTTTTCTTCTACGGAGCCACTGGTGGGTTGAAACCACTGACCTTTAGGTTATCAGCTGAGCACTTCACCCTTGCACCACCATGGTTCTTTCTTTTCTTTATTAAGACTATCCCAAAACTGCATAGTTGCTGCTAAGATTTGAATAATAATCTGCCCTTACCATCTACCAGCTTTTCCCTAAGTTGGGTTTGAATAGTTACAAGAGCGCCAAGACAGAGGTGGTATACTAGTCCATGTTCTCCACAAAAACAGAACAGAAGAGACACCGAGAGAGAATTTTTTTTTTTTTTTTTTTAGTTTAAGGAATTTTACATCATTGTGAGGATTGGCAAGGCCAAAATCCATAATCTAGGCAGCAGATCAGAAATTCCACCAAGACATCTATGTCACATATTGAGACAGAATTTCTTCTATCTCAATGAGCCTTAGTCTTTGCTCCTAAGGCTTCCAACCTATTGGATGAAGACCACCCACATGTGAAGGGTAATCTCCTTACTTAAGGTCAACTGATTAAAGTGTTAATCACATGTAAATACCATCATAGCAACATCTAGACTAATGTATGACCAAATCTGTGCCTAGCCAAGTTGACACACAAAATTAACAATCCCAGGTGGTTAGGCCAGAAAGCAATTTGGTTCCACCATTTCTTCCATGCCATGATGCAGCTCTTTCTCAGTCCTATTGTGAGAGCCTTCTAACCTAAGTGACTCATCCTCCTCCTCTGTATTGGACAATGTTTCCGGACAATTCATAAAGTTGTACAGTAATGTACCAGACAGTGTTTCTCTGCTATTCATAAGGTTTTTCCTGGCAAATTCTTTTAGAAGTGGATCTCCTCTTCCTTTTTCCTAGTCTGTCTCAGGCTGTAAGCCAGGCTGATACTTGTGCACCATGTGCACCCCACTGGGTTTACAACACCAGTGGCACAGCCTCAAGACTCACAGCAACACATCACCACAGTAGGACAAACCAACAGACAAGTTTGTCTCCCTTAGCTGTTGGAAACCTCTCCAATCTCTCCTTACGTGAGTCCCTGTGGCTGACTCCTCACTCTGTCCCGATCTCCCTGGCCTTTTTCCTCCCTTTCTCCCACTTTCCCACTTTGCCACTTGTGGGGTGTGGCCTGGGTTCCCTCTCCTCACCAGTTTCCCTGCGGCTGACTTCACAGGGCAGGCCATTAATTCAACTCCATTGAAAGTCCCAAGGTCGACAGAACATGGAAGGCTGCTGAACAACAACACAGCTATAGGCAGGGTTCAAGCGTGCCATAAGCTAGAGACAATTCCCCAAGGCTTCTCATTATATACAAGAAGCTGACCACATCCCTGAAGCAACTACTCATCTGCTTCCAGTAGATTGCACCATAGAGTTTATTACCAGTCTCATTATGGGGAATACTATATCCTGCTACACGCCACTCAACCAGGCACAGCCAAGTTGACACTCATACTTAACTACCACAGTGGAGCATAAAAAATTATGGATAACACTGAGAATAATGGGAATTCCAGAGCTCTTAATTGTGCTCAGGAAGAATCTGTACATAGACCTGAAGGCTGTTGTTAAAACAGAACAGGAGGCTATACCATGTTTAAAATCAGGAAGGGAGAGCATCATGATTCTATCCTTTCCCCATACTTATTCAATCTGTATGCTGAGCAAATAATCTGAGAAGCTGGACTCTATGAAGAAGAGGATGGCATAAGGATTGGAAGAAGACTCATTAACAACCTGCAATATTCAGATGACACAACTTTACTTGCTGAAAGTGAGAGTGATTTGAAGCACTTACTGATGAAGTTTGAAGACTACAGTCTTCAGTATGGGTTACACCTCAAGATAAAGAAAACAAAAATCCTCACAACTGGACCAATAAGCAGCATCATGATAAATGTAGAAAAGTTTGAAGTTGCCAAAGACTTCCTATTAATTGGTTCTACAATGAACACAAAAGGAAGCAGCAGTCAAAACATCAGACAGCATATTGCATTGGGCAAATCTGCTGCAAAAGACCTCTTTCAAGTGCTGCAGAGCAAAAATGTCACCTTGAAGACTACAACGTGCCTAATGCAAGCTATATGCATGTGAGAGGTGGACAATGAATAAAGACAACTAAAGGAGAGTTGATGCTTTTGTGTTGTGGTCTTGGCGAAGGATACTGAAAAACCATGGACTGTTAAAAGAACTAATAAATCTGTGTTGGAAGAAGTGCAGCTGGAATGCTCCTTGGAAGCCAGAATGGCCAGACTTCACCTCATCTACTTTGGGCATATTGTCAGAAGAGACCATTATCTGAAGAATGATATCATGCTTGGTAAAGTGCAGGGTCAATGAAGAAGAGGAAGGCACTGAACAAGATGGATAGACACAGTGGCTGCAACGATGGCTTCAGGTATAGGAGGGATAGCGAGGAAGGCTCAGGACCGAGCCGTATTTTGTTATGTTGAACATAGGGTTGCTATGAGTCGGAGACAACTCAATGGCTCCCACAAACACAACAACAAGCAAATATATTTCATTACATACATGTTCTCCAGAGAAATGACAGCCAGTGGATTAATGGAACGAGGTAATGAGCCTCACCTGCCGATGTCACCACAGAGGGAAATAGCAAACATTATGTATATTCCTGTTGGAAGAACACAATGTCGTTTCTGGAGTGTTCATGCCAATAAACAAATAAAAAAGTTAACCTTAATTTCAGGATGCATTTACCTATAACTATTAAGAATTACTAATGCTGAGGGTCAGATACATTGGGGCCATTGTTCCATTCTCTGTACTGTTGTATGTTTGAGAATGGATGTGATGGAATCATGCCTTTAAATTGGAAAATATTTAAATTAAAAAGAAACAATTTTTATCAAAGTATAAATGACTACATAGGCCTCAAAAGCAATGGAAATATTGAATAGAACAATGCAAACTGAACCTGTAGTCTTAACCCAAGTCCCCCTGATAGTGTTCCAAGATCAACCAGGTTTGCAGGCCCATCACATCAAACTGGTCACCTTCATGTGGAAAGTCTTCAAAACCATAGAAAAGAATGGGAAATTGCTCAACCCACTCAATAGACTAGCTCTGTTTGATGCAAAGACCAGATGAGGACACCCCAAGAAAAGAACCCTTCTGTCACGTTCAGTCACTTAGAGACAAATGTCCTAAATAAATTCATAGTAGATGCAATGTAACTGGGAATTAAATGAAGAAATAGGCTGTGTCCAAAGAACACAAAGATGATTCCATTACAAAATCCTGTCAATTGGGATTGGCTATGCTAGGGGAAAGATGAGACAATGCGTTTGGTCATATGCAAGGGGAAAGAAAAACTCTCTGACAAAAATGTAGTACTAGTTCATAATAACCTCCAGCACACTAACATTACAAGAGACTTTCAATTCCCTAAATTCAAATTCAAATACACATAAATGTGAGATGCTAGAATCACTGCCAATAAGGTGTGGAACAAGACATGGATGTACGGGACCACCTATACCGTTTGAACCTGATCTGGAGTGAGCAGCCGGTACACAAAGATCCACAAGAATTAGGCCAAAATGAAGGGGAGGTAGGAAAAATGAAAAGAAAGCGAGAACAAAGGTAACAGTGTTGTTGTTTGATGCCATCCCCTCAATTATGACTCACGGCAATCCAACCTACAATGGAAGGAAACACTTCTGGGTCCAGAGCCACCCTCACAATCATTGCTGTATTTGAGGCAATGGTTGAACGCACTGTGCCAACACATCTTCTCCAAGGTCTTATTTTATTTATTTATTTATTTTGACTCTCTACTTTTCCAAGCATGATGTTCTTCTCCAGTGACTGGCTTCTCCTGAAAACATGTCCAAAGTAAGCAAGACAATGTCTCACCATCCTCCCTTCTAAGGAGCATTCTGGTTGTACGTCTTCTAAGACAGATTTGTTTGTTCTTCTGACAGTCCATTGTATAGTCAGTATTTACCTCCCACACAAGGATTCAAAGGCATCAATTGTTCAGTCTTACTGATTCACCGTCCAGGTTTGTCATGCATAGTACATGACTGAAAATACCATGCTTGAGTTAGGAGCACTTTAGTTCTCAAAGTGACATCTTGGCTTTTGAACATGTTAAAGAGGTCTTTTGTAGCAGACTGGTTCTGGTGGGGTAGTGCCTGAGGCATTTCACTTTTAACCAGAAGGCTAGTGATTTGAACCCATCAGCCATTCCTCAGAAGGAAGACTGGGCAATCGACTTCCATAGAGATACCACCTCAGAAAGCCAAGGAGCGGTCGCTATGAGTGGGATTCAACTGGACGGCAAGGTTGCCTCAATGGTAACATCATGATGCTCTGATTAAGAATTCCAAAGTAATTGCCTTACAAAATATTCAAAAGTTTACAGAAGTTCAGAAAGCTGCTGTACAGAAAATCACTATAGCAACCTCAGGAGCTCTGGTAGCCTAGTGCCTAAGGCACTTGACTGCTAACCAGAAGGCTAGCTGTTCAAACCCACAAGCCACTCCTCAGAAGGAAGATGGGGCAATCTATTTCCATCGTGATACTGCCTCGGAAACCCAAGGAGGGGTCGCTATGAGTCGGGTTCGACTCGACGGCACGTAACAACAACAACAACAGCATAGCAACATCAGGAGTTGGACCACAAAAAAAAAAAAAGATAACTAATTAGGAGATGTAATGGAAAATATTCCATTCACAACACCAGCAACCTATAAAATATGCTTAAATAAAACCTAAGGGAAATGTACCATACTTTTATAGGGGCAAGTATTAAAAAAAAATGCTACTAGACAGGAGAAAGGAAGTCTCCAGTAAAGCAGTATGTTATGTTTATAGGTGGGGAAGAGAATACTAGAAAGTTGTCAATATTGTTGTTTGTTGCTGTTGTGTCAATTCTGGCCCATGGTGACCCCATGTGCGTAGAGTAGAACCACTGCATAAGGGTTTCAAGCCGTGACCTTCTGGAAGCACATCTCCAGGCCTTTCTTCCAGCCACCTGTGGGTGCATTCAAACAACCAATCTTTGGGCAGTAGTTGAGGGATTATAACTCTGCCACTGAAGGCCACCTAAAGATGTCACTGCTTCTTAAATTATTTATAAATGTAGATCCTTACCCTAAATTTCCAAGATGGCATCCATTCTTTGGCTGCTGTTTCCCCAGCTCAAAATTAACCCTGAGGGATTAAAAAAAAAAAAAAAAAAAAAAAAAAAAAAAACTAGGAGAAGGACTGAAGATCGAACAATATCAATACCAACAGGCAAAGAACTAAACTGAGTAAGCTCTAAGGGCTACTAAGTCTCTGTTGAACTAGTAGTAGTGTGTGCATGTGGGGTGTATCCTGAAGTTGAGACAGGTCTGTATCCTGCAACCGAAGGTGGACAGCAGATTCAGGTGGAGGAAAAGTTTTGTATTTCAGCCCTTGCTACTTCCCAGTGTTGCTTGGGACAAGGGACAATGAATTTTGACTGCTCCATTGCTGGCATCTGAAGCAGCACCTTAGAGGACAAGTGGCATTACCATGGGGAAAGAATGAACAAAATATAAACATTAGGATTAAACAGATGCTTCAGAGACTGTGCTAATAACCATTTGGAACCTATCTTGGGAATGAGGACTGGCCTTTTTTCATAACTATTATAATGAAGTAAAATATAATAGGGAAATCAAACACAATCAGGGTAGGGACAACCTCCTGAAACATTGGAGCACAGCCCTGATGTCAGCCAAGGAAGTCCCAGCTATAGCCATCAGACAAGGCTCACTCTCACTTTGTCATTGGGGTTTTGAGAGTCTTCTTGGAGGGCTACCTTGGTGAGAGTAGGGGAGAGTGACTGAAGTCAGATTCCGGACAAGTCCATGCCCTGAAAGAAAGCAGCGTGAGGTCCCTGAATGAGGTTGGAGGGCAACCACCCCTGGAAACAGAGTTCCACACAGTCAATATCCTCTGGACCCCCAAGATGGCAGGAATCCCTGGGCACCCCAGGCTGAAATGGCTAGAAGAGGTGTACTCACAGTTCTACTTTAGGCATCCAAGGGAGTGCAGGTCATTTGTCTGAGGGGCACAGACAGAGGTCAGCAGAGTGATGTCCCAGGACGTAGCAAGAATCAAGGTAAGATGCTGAGGGCTGAATGATGATCCAACCATAAGAGAGGGCTTCCCAGAGGCAGGCAACATCAGAAGCCCTTCCCTCAGAACCCCTCCCCTCAGAGCCCCGCCCTTCAGAGCCAGCTCCTCAGTGCCTGACCCTCAGAACCCCGCCCCTCAGAGCCTGCTCTGCAGAGCCCCGCCCCTTAGAAGCCCACTTCACAGAGCCCCGAGATTCAGTTGGACCTGGAAGGCCCAACACATGGCTACTAGGCTCAGGCTACCCTTTAATTCAGACTAGGGTTGCCACAGAAATAAGGGCCTTGTTCTGAAGTTAGCTGAGTCAGCTCTAGAGGGATGTATCCCAGGTCCTGCCAAGTGTAAATAAAAGGTCTCCATGTGACTTATATGGGAATCTGTGGTTCACCTCCCACACCCAGGAAAAGAAGGAGCCTCACAGAGCTCCGCCCCTGCTGTGAATCAAGGTAGAACCTGGGTGGACGTGGCCGGAATGGATGTCACCATGGGAGGCTGTGAAGGGTGAGGCCTTGGTCTGAAGGGTGCAGCCATTGTCCGGCTGAGGGAGGCATTGCAAGACTTGTCAGGGGACAAGGTGAACATCCTGAGTTAGAAATTCTGGGCTACACAGACTCGGAACACAAGAGACCCAGTACCCAACCACAACATACCCCCACCCCGCTGTCAGCTGCGGGAGGCCTCAAGCTTGGTTGTTGGGCCAAACACCCTCTGACGTCGGCCTCAGTGTCCAGTGGGATGAAAGCCTTGATCTGAGGCTGGTGGTCTCAGGACAGTAGATGGAGAAATCTTATGCCCTATATGGACAGGGCAGTGTTTCATTCTATTGTGTCTAGGGTCCTTATGAGTCAGAGCTATCTGGACCGCACCTAACAACAATATATGGAACATATGGATTCAAGGCAATGACTGAGAATACTCTACACCCTAGTACACAGGGGTTTCCCAGGTCTTCTCCCTGGGATTGGCCCTAGGAGGCTTGGGGCAGGACTCGAGTCTGTGGTGCCCCTTCATTTTATCCTCAAGAGTCTCTGGAATTTGGGGGCCTTGGTCTAAGAGGATGGTCTTCAAACAAAAGAGGGAGGATTTCCAGGCCATTCCAGAAGTCAAGGTAAGGACCTGAGGGCTGCAGGAATCTTCCATCCCATACAAGGAGAGCACCTACAAATCCTTTGGCCATGGGCGACCATGGATAGCTACCAGACAGACATGTACCTCACAGCAGAGAAGTGATACCTTTGTTTTGAGGGTGTGGTCACACATCAGGAAAAGGCCAAGATTTCGTTCCTTCTTGGAGTCAAACTGAGGGGCTTGACTGAGGACTGGTGAGTCCATTGACCATAGAACCCCAACATATACCATCACCACTGGGTGTCCCTTGCCAGGAGTGGTGGGCTGATGCTCCCCTTCATTTACTTCTGGTGGGTTTTGGGGGCAGGGGTTGAGATATTAACATCAGAGAAGCTGAGGGAAGGAGACACAGGCCTTGTCAACAGTTGACATGATGGTCCAAAATGTCTTCTGAAAAACAGAAGCCCCAGTGATTTCATGTGACATCAGACCCAGCAAGCCACAGGCAGGTCTATTAATCTATGACCTAAAGCTCACTCTCACTTCCTCTGCAGGGTTCTCAAGACACTCATCATGCCTTGTGGCCAGAAGGGCTAGCTCCATGCCCATGAGAAACACCAACATGTCCGAGGTGAATCCCAGGGTTTCCAGGGTGCTCAGGCCGTGGCAACAGAGGAAGGGGGGTCCCCCTCTTCCTTGCCTGCTTTGAGGGATATCCTGAAGAGCTCCCCTGTTGCTGGCATTTTGCAGGAGTCTAAGAGAGCCCAGCTACCACCACTCCTGCTGTAGCTCTTCTATGTAAAATATCTGGTGGAGGTGCCAAGAGCCAAGATGAGGAAAGTCCCAGCCCCTCCCAGGTGCCAAACTCCACTGAGAGCTCAAGCAAAGATCCTCTAACCAGGAAGGTGAGAATTTTGGTGGAGTCCCTGATGGAGAAGTATAACATGAAAGAACCCATTAACAAGGCAGACATGCTGAAGATTGTCAACAAAAAGTACAAGCCGCACTTCCCTGATTTTCTGAGGAGAACCTCTGAGCACTTGGAGCTGATCTTTGGCCTCAAATGAAAGAAGCCAACCCCAATGGTACCTCCTATGAGCTCATCAGCAAATTGGGTATCAGTAGTGGAGGGATTTTCAGGGCTGACATCGAGATGCCCAAGGCAGGGTTTCTGATGAATATCCTAGGCGTGATCTTCATGAAAGGTAACTGGGCCACTGAGGAGGAGATCTGAGAATTCCTGAAAGTGTTGGGGGTCTATGTGGGAGGTGGCACTTAATCTTTGGGGAGCCCAAGAAGCTCCTCACTAAAGATGTGGTGCAGGAAAAGTACCTTGAGTACCAGCAGGTGCCCAATAGTGATCCCCCATGCTATGGATTTCTGTGGGGCCCACGGGCACATGCTGAAACCACCAAGATGAAAGTCCTGGAGGTTTTAGCTAAGATCAATGATAGCGTGCCCAGTGTCTTCCCTGATCTGTATGAGAAGGCTTTGAGACATGAGGCAGAGAGAGCCCATACCAGAGTTGAAGCCAGGGCTAGAAATCATGGCATAGCTAGTTCAGTTTCCATTGCAAAGTCCAGCATCTCCTCCCATATCCATATCTTGTGAGGTCTTAGGCAGACACTTCACTTTGCACTTGAAGATAGCTGTCAATCTTCTAATTAGTGGAGGTCAAAGTTGAGCTGAAGGGAAATAAACAGGTATCTTCTTTTATTCCTGTTCTACATGAGTTAATTTGGATATCGACATGTTTTATGGAGGATAGTTTTTAGATAATATCCTTTTATTGCAAAGTTTATTTGCTTTATGTTGTATGTTTCTGAATGACATGATTTATACATTTATTTCTGCTTGTCAATTTTAGCACCGTTTTTGTATTTGTAAACGAAATAGAAAAACCTTCACTTTTTTTAATGTCCCTAAAAAACGTGATTGTAATAGTAATTTTTGTTACTATGGAGAAAAATGCTTAAAAAATAATAAAAGGGTAAAAGGTGATCCATTTTTAGTTTGAATTAAAATTTTTTTCTTTGAAATTAAAACATACATAGATGGATGTGTATCGTTCATTCAAGAATGCATGGTAAATTAAAACATAATAAATTCCTACTCTTATCAACTGCCTGTTTTCTCACTGAAATATTAATTGAGCATGTGCTCTCCAGAAGACACTCTGATAGAACAGGGATTGCTCAAACATGTTATTTTTGTTATGTGCCGTCGAGTCAGACCCGACTCATAGCAAACCCTTGTTGGGTTTCCGAGGCAGTATCACTATGACAGTAGATTGCCCCATCTTCCTTGCGAGGAGTGCCTGGTGGGTTTTTGAACCCCCAGCCTTCTGGTCAGCAGTCAAGTGCCCTAGGCACTATGCTATCATTTAGAGCCCAAGAGCAGCTATCACGTAAGAGGTGGAGATACACTCTGAGGCCTAAAGGGGTGGAGGTGTGGGCTTCCAAATGAGAGCAAGGGGCAGAAATGCCCTGAGGTAAGACAGTTTTGGGGTTGAGCCTTTGGGAACCTGCAAGACCCTGAGTGGGAGGTCCTTTTAAATTAGGCTGCATGGAGGGGGTCAGGTGGAGGGAGGGTGGGGCTTTTGTGAGGGATGTGGGGCTCTATTGTAGCTGTGGGAGGTGTGTGCATGGCCAGATACTCCCATGATGTGTCTCAGCATTGAGATACTGAGCCTGGAATGGAGAATGGTTCTTCACAGTTGCTCTGGGACTGTGGGTAAACCAGACAGAAATCTCCACCTGGGCCTGACTGGCTGGAGTCCTGTGCTCCTGTCCCAGTGCACCTGAACACATGCACTAACTGGGTGTTTTATGCACAGCATGTCCAAGGAGTTTCTCAGAAATACAGGGGACACTCCATTTAAATCTGAGTCAAGAAGCCATTGGACTAGAAGTCTTCACTATGGGCTGGGGGAGAAAGAGCCTACTCCTTTCAAATGATACTCAAATTCAATTGTCTTGGGTATAATTTGGCATACTCTACATCTAGGCAAGGAGTCCTGATGGAGCGGTGGTTAAAGCACTGGGCTGCTAGCCAAAAGGTAAGTGGTTGGAAACCACTAGCTGCTCTGCAGGAGAAATATGAGGCAGTCTGGTTCCCTAAAGATTTGCAGCCTTGGAAAACACACGGGGCAGATTTACTCTGTTCTACAGGGTCGCTATGAGCTGGAATTGACTGGATGGCCATGGATGTGGTTTGGGGATTAGCCTAGGAAATCCTATGGGGGCAGTTCTACTCTGTCAGGTGGGTTTGGTATGAGTGGAAATTGACAGACAACACATAATAACAACAAAGGGAGGGCTAGATTTTAGAGGCCATAAAATGAATGAAAATAGGGCTATTTGGATGGAAGGGAGGCTGGGAGAGAGTGATATGATGCCTTCAGTCCTTGACACAAATTCTAGGAGTTCTGTGCTCCATCAAGCTGAGAAAAATGCCCCCACATCCAAATTAAATAACCTATCCTCTAGGGGAGTGAGTCAGCCCCAGGGTTACAGGTGAGGAGAGACAACTCAGGGACGCCCAAAGTAGCAAGTGGGAAGAGCAGGAGAAAGGTGATTAAAAGCCAGGAAACCAGAGAGAAGAGCAATCAGCTGAAGGATTAGGTGAGAAGAAAAACTCAGGCCCACCCAGAGTAGCAGGCCGGAAGAGCAGGAGAAAGGGGATAAAAGCC
>NW_006922882.1:71989-72985 GCF_000298275.1 Orycteropus afer afer | reverse complement strand
GTAAGATGGAGGAATAGGCAGACAAGCGACACAGACCCTCTTCAACAAAGAAAAGAAAAACCAATTGACAGAGATACAGAAGATAATCCTGGAACTCTGAGCTTGAAAAGGAACTATACAGAAGTGGATTAGGCACCAACTAGTGGAAAAACAGGAACTCTGGTGGCATGGTGCCTAAGGCATTTGACTGCTAACCAGAAGGCTAGAGGTTCAAACCCACCAGTCACTCCTTAGGAGGAATATTGGGCAATCTTCTTCTGTAGAGATACTGCCTCAGAAACCCAATGAGGGGTCGCTATGAGTTAGGATCGACTCAATGGCAGTGAGTTTGGTTTGGTTTAGTGGAAAAACCTGAACGAAAACAGTGAGTACAGATACGGTCAGAGCTGTGGATTGTCAGCTACTTTGTCGAGACCAACAGTCTGAATATTTCCAAGTGGTGTTGTGACCTGCGAATTGACCTAAAGATCAGTCCTGGTCACCAAGGGCTGCAGGGGCAACTGCTCTGGTGGCCTATGACTAGGAAGGGAAAAAGCAAGGAGGGAGACAACCTGAGCTGTGGACTTTCTGCTGTCCGGAGGGTGCAGTCATTTTGAATGTTTACAAGTGGTGGCCATTTTGGATATTTAAAGTGACTGAGAGCACAGCCATTTTGAATGTTTACAAGTGGCAACAATTTTGGATTTTAAAGTGATAGCATTCTCATTCGGATTCCAGAGACCTAGAACAGGCTCTGTTTGCAAGGGGAGGCAAGGACTTACGAAAGGCTGACAAAGCAAAGGAGACAGGTGGTGAGTGTATAAGTGCTGTCAACTAGTGAATAGAGGAGCACAGTACAGAGCTATGCCTGGTACAAAGAAACAAAGAAAATGAAAATTGTGGGCAAGTCACTCCAACATATAATCACCAATTAAATATAAACACAAAAATGTCACAATGTCTTGGAGACAACAGAGCATCACAGTCCACACAAAGAAGCAAGATAAAGCAGGAGAA
>NW_006922882.1:58637-59339 GCF_000298275.1 Orycteropus afer afer | reverse complement strand
CCGCCAGCCTTCTGGTTAGCAGTCAAGTGTCTTAGGCACTATGCTACCAGAGCTCCTAATAATAATAGTAATAATAATAGTCCTAAAACATGGCCACTGAATTAATTTTGACTCATAGCAACCCTGTAGGATAGAATAGAACTGCCCTATAGGGTCTTCAAGGCTATAAATCTTTATTGAACCACGCTGCCACATCTTTCTCCCATGGAGTGGCTGGTAGCTTCAAATCAGTGACCTTTAGTTTAGCAGCAACAGCTTAACCACTCACCACCAAGGCTCTTTAAAATTCTTAGTATACCCAGGACTATCAGAGAGTCTTCCAAAAAGCAGGTGGGAGAAGGTTGGTCAATCTACTTGCGTAGTGATACCATCTCGGAAACCCAAGGGGGGTTGCTATGAGTCCCATCCTTCTCACGGGCACCTAACAACAACAATAATCAGTGCCTAGGAAACAAAATTGCCAGTGAGCAAGATATTTGTTGAGATTTAATTTGTCCAACATTCTGGAATAAAGTAAACACATTAAGGTAAAGATTATTTCATTTTACCAAATGAGAGACTAAAAGGAGTAAGGTAAACCAAGGATTGGTCATTTTATTTTTCTCTCCTTTGCTGAGCCGGCCGTTTGGCTTTGGGGTTCTTTCACATTCCCAGGCCATTCCCGACTGTGAAGTTGCACTATCTTCTCTAGATGGAAAAAAA
>NW_006922882.1:57517-58537 GCF_000298275.1 Orycteropus afer afer | reverse complement strand
AAACTCACATCAACAAGTCACCACGGTAGGACAGACAAGTTTGTCTCCCTGTTGGAAAGCTCTCGTACCACCCTTAACTGGGTGCCTGTGGTTGACTTCTCCTCTGTCTGGGTTCCTAGCTTTTAGTCACCTTTCTCCCACTCTCCCATCCTGGTGCATTTGGCATGTCTGGGTTCTCTCTCCTCACCTGGACGGCTGTAGCTGACTGCTCCTCTGTCCTGGTTCCTGGGCCTTTTAATCCCCTTTCTCCCACTCTCCCATCCTGATGCTTTGGGTGTGCCTGGGTTCTCTCTCCTCACCTGGATCCCTGCAGCTGACTGTCACTTTAGTTGTGTGTATTTCACTGTACATAAATTATATTTCAACAAAATGCATTTAAAAATAAAATAAATAAAAAATAAGATAAAAGCAGGCTTGTTTAAAGACTCAATATTTGGCAAGCACTCTGCCACGTGCTTTACATGTATTATATACATTGCAAAGTCCTAGGAGATAGGGCTTATCAGTCCCGCTTTGCAGAACTGGCGGTGTCTCAGATACACAAGGCTGGTGTCAATTCCTTTGAAACCTACCTTGTTGGACTCTTCCCTGCCTGTGTCAGATCTTGGAATTCACTTTTCTGATCACTACTCCAAAACCTATCTCAGGTGATCAAAAGAAGGATAAGGGATATCAAAGAATTCAAACATATGAATCATGGTACTGGCAAAGAAGTTTGAATATACTGTTGACAGCCAGAAGAATGAGCAAATCTCTCTTGGAAGATGTATAAGCAGAATGCTCCTTAGAAATAAGGAAGGTGAGACTTTGTCTTACTTACTTTGGACAAGTTTTGAGGTGGGATCAGTCCCTGGAGACTGATGGGAGATGGAGGCATCATGCATGATACAGGTTTAGCGAAAAAGAGGAAGACCCTCAGTGAGTTGGACCGCACCTTTAACAGTGGGGTCAAACATGGCAATACTATGGTGATGGCACAGACAGGGTGGTTTTTCATTGTTTTGGGCTGCCAACCAAATG
>NW_006922882.1:49873-52901 GCF_000298275.1 Orycteropus afer afer | reverse complement strand
GGTTCTGGGGTCTGCGCTCCCCACAGAATTCACTCAGGATTCCACCCTTGATTCCTAGCAGGGCTGGGTATGCTTTTGTCTGCTGACCTGAAGCCCCTCCCCCACGTCACCTTTATGATGCCATCCAAAAAGAAATAAGGCCACATATCCACCTGACCCCAACGGCACACATTCACGCAACTTCCACGCCTGGGTTTTCTCGGACTGCAAACAGAGCCTGGGAAGATCTCTCTGCATTCTATTTACTTGGTGTGGGGTACACCCAGATGCTTCTGGGTCCTCCTACTGACTCTTGTTAGGACCTGTTTCTCCTCCCTCTGCTGAAGGAATGCCACCCACTCTTACTAAGTCCCTCATCTCCCTCAGACAATTCAGCACTTCAGCGGGAATGAGGGAAGCCTCAGGGAAATGCATCTGCTGTGACTTTTAAGGACTGAGAACGGGAAGTCTCTGGGGGGAGGGAAGTCGAGGAGTTTCCCGTTTTGACTCCTGAGGTGACCTAGGACAACTCACTTGGCTTACCTGAGGCTGCCCCCTTAGACAAGCCCCTCACTTCCTGAGACACTCTAAGAAGGAGTGAGTGAGTTCCGCTTAGCTCCTCACCAGTGATCATGTCTCCCACGGGTGGGGCTCTCTAGTGCTTCCCCTGTTCTAGCTTCGGTCCTTACACAGGATTTAGGTTTCTTAACTCGACTCCCCTTATAGCCTCCTTGTGCTGATGTGGACCCCTGTACTTCCCTCCCCAAAGCCACATCTTCCTCTCCCTGAAACCCTCCTTGCAGAGGTCACCCTGAAAGTTCTTCTCGGGGCCTGTTAGGGCTGACAGCAGGGCCAGGCTCTGTGCCTTCTGGAGTGTACGGTTATCTGAGTCCTCATTCAGGATTCTGTCCTTGGTTCCTGGTGTGACCAGGGTTTCCTCCCCCTACTGGACAGGGTCCCGGAGCCTCAGACCAAGGTTCTCAAATCCCTGAAGCTCCAGAGGGGGAAATCGGGGAATGAACGCTACCTGAGACTCAAAGCGGCCTGACCCTCCCAGGGGCCACACTGAGATCTAGGTGCGGTGGGGCCCTCTTATTTAGGGACTGGCTAAGCCCTTAGTCCTCAGGGCCCTCATTTTGGTGCCTGCTCAGTTGGCTCTCCTGTAGCATCCCTCCTTACACAAAGTCCCTCACCTGCTGAAAGGTGCTAAGAGGAGGCCAGTGCTGCTTGGCTCTCACCAAAGGTAGAGTCTCTCGGGGATGCCCACCGAGGTGGGGCTCTCTGGGGCCCTCTCTGCGCTGGAGTGGGTGGTAGCCTTAATTTTAATTTAAAAAAAAAAAAAGTTGCCATTCAGCCATTCCTGCACATGGTGACCCCGTATGTTTCAGAGAAGAACTGCATTCAACAGGGCTTTCAGTGCCTCTGATCTTTGAAGTAGGTTGTCAGGCCTTTCTTCCAGGATGTTTCTGGGTGGATTCAAACCAGGAACATTTAAACTACCAACTTGCCAGCGGGTAGTCAATGCTTACCAATTTGGACCACCCAGAGACTCTTCACTATTTATATAAGATTCTTAGTTTGACTTCTCTTAGGGCCTAGAACTCTTAACCTCTGCTCACTGGGGCCACCATCTTTAGATCAAGCCCCTTACATTTCTGAGACTCCTTACAGGAGTTCATCCTATAGTCCTGCCTTAGGCCTCTCAACACTGGATACAGATGAGGCATTTGTGCCACTACACTGTTTTGGGGTCAGTGGTCACCTCATTCTTCACTTAGTGCTCTGTCCTTGATCCTAAAAGAACCTGGGACTTCACTCTCTATTGTCCTGGGCCTCACAGCCTTGAGTTCTCACAAGCCTACAGCTCAAGAGGGGAACATCGGGGACAGCTCCACTTGGTTACCCCCTACCTGGGGCCTTACTCAGTACTGGGGTGAAGAGTGCCCCAGTCTTTATCCAGTGGTCTTACCTTGACACCTGGCAGACTCTGGGACTCCTGATTTCTGATCTGACATCCATCCACTTAGACCAAGGCTCCCTAAGGGATATGTTTTTTTTCCAGAAAGCTCTGCCTGGCACTCTCTAGGTCTGAGAGCAGAAAGGACAGGTCTCTGTATGGCCCCTTATAATCTGGTCTGGTTTGATTGTCAGTCTTCATTCACTGGGGCCTCATCTTGGCTCCTATGTCTTTAATGAAAGGCTTTCTATGAACTATCACATTCCCACAACTCTTGAGCACTTTCCCTACTGCACACCCTGTCCCAGAGTGAGGTGAGATGGGACACTGCAGCATGAGGCAAGAGGATCCAGACGGGTGGGGGGCTGTCAGAGAGAAAACACACGCTGATGTGTTCCTTCTCTTCACCCCTTAGACTGAAATTTTTATGCAACATCTGTTCTAAAAATTTTCGTTTCTACACGAAAGAAACTGGACCAGATGATTTCCTGAGTCCCTGATCTTTCGAGGTTAATTGACACTGCATATGAAGATGACTGTGTTGACACCAATTTCATCTCTGCTCCTTATTCACCCATCTCATTCATTTATTTTGATATTTATAATGAACGTTCTGCTTACATACTCTAACCCAGTACTTTGAGCCAAAAGTCCTTCTTATATCATCTGAGACATTTTGGAGTAGGAAGAAGGGAAGGAAATTGAGAAATAAAGTCTGCCTCAGGCTGGGAGGAGTGTAACAGTGTGGACGCTAGAGGAATCCAGACCAGAGATGGAGTCCAGCTCTTTTGCTTATCACCTTGTTAATTGGAGAAATTTTCAGGTTCTTCATCTGTCTGGTGAGTTTCTTAAGCCCTGTCTCATAGGATTGTTAGAATATATATACTGGTGGTACAGTGATTAAGGCATTTGGCTATTGACTAGAAGGTCAGTGGTTCAAACCTACGAGCTGCTCCCCAGGAGAAATGTGAGACAAAATCTACTTTCTTAAAGATTTGCAGCCCTCCCAACAAACATATGAAGAAATGCTCATGATCATTAGCTATTAGAGAGATGCAAATCAAAACAACAATGAGGTAACATCTTGCTCCA
>NW_006922882.1:46966-47502 GCF_000298275.1 Orycteropus afer afer | reverse complement strand
ATAAATCTTTCCAGAAGAAGGCTGCCTCATCTTTCTTCCCTGGAGACACTGTTGGATTCAAACCGCCTGCTTTTTGGTTACCAGCCCAATGCCTTAACACAGTCCCACCAAGCCCCTCATTTATACCTTCAATCCACTGCCATGGAGTTGATTCCCACTCATAGCAACCCCCATTGGATTTCAAAGGCTGTCAATCTTTGTGGAAGTACTTTGCTTCACATTCCTCCCACAGATCACCTTGGGGGTTTGAACCAGAGACTTTCTGGCTAGCATCTCAATGCCTTAGGCACTACTCCACCAGAATTCCTAACCAGAAGGTTGGTGGTTCAAACCCACCAGTTGCTCCAGAAAGAAGATGAGACAGTCTACCTCTGTAAAGATTTACAAGTTTGGACATCTAATGGAAGTTGCTATGAGTCAGAATCCACTCAGTGGCAGTGGGTTTGGCTATTTAAGCATTGTTGTTGTTGTTGTTATGTGCTGTCGAGTCGGCCCCAACTCATAGCGACCCCTCCTTGGGTTTCCGAGGCAGTATC
>NW_006922882.1:44292-45796 GCF_000298275.1 Orycteropus afer afer | reverse complement strand
TCAGCATATAGATTGAATAAGTGTGGTGAAAGGATACAACCCTGACACACTCCCTTCTTGATTTTAAACCATGCAGTGTTCCCTTTTTCTGTTTGAACTATAGCCTTCTGGTCTATGTACAGGTTCCTCATGAGTATAATTAAGTGTTCTGGAATTCCCATTCTTCTCACTGTTATCCACATTTGTTATGAACAACACAATCAAAACTTTTGCATAGTCAATAAAACGAAAGTAAACAACTTTCTGGTATTCTTTACTTTGAGCCAAGATCCATCTGACATCAGCAATGTTATCCTTCGTTCCACGTCCTCTTCTGAATACAGCCTGCACCTCTGGAATTTGTCTGTCAATATACTGCTACAACCGTTTTTGAAATATTTTCAGTAAGATCTTACTTGCGTGTGATATTAATGATATTGTTTGATAACTTTCATATTCTTTGGGATCACTTTTCTTTGGAATGGGTACAAATATGGATCTCTTCCAGTAAGTTGGCCAGGTATCTGTCTTCAAATTCTCTTGGCATAATCAAGTTAGTGCCTCCAGTAGGGCATCCATATGTTGAAACATCTCAATGGGTATTCCATCAATTCCTGCAGCTTTGTTCCACACCAATTCCCTCAGCGCAGCTTCAACCTCTTCCCTCAATACCCTTGGTTCTTGACCATATGCCACCTCCTGAAATGGATGAAGATTGACCAGTTCTTTTTAGTACAGTGACTCTGTGTATTTCTTCCATCTTCTTTTGATGTTTCCTGCATCATTCAATATTTTGCCCATAGAATCTTTCAATATTGTAACTTAAGGCTTAATTTTGTTCCTCAGTTCTTTCAGCTTGGGAAATGCCAAGCATATTCTTCCCTTTTGATTTTCTAACTCCAAGTCTTTGCACAATTCATTATAGTAATTAGCATTGTCTGCTTGAGCTGCTCTTTGAAATCTTTTGTTCAGCTCTTTTATCTTGTTGATTCTTCTATGTGCTTTAGGTATTCTCCACTCAAGGGCAAGTTTCAGAGACTCTGCTGACATCCATTTTGGTCTTTTCTTTCTTTCTTGTATTTTTAATGACCTCTTGCTTTCTTCATGGATGATATTCTTGATGTCATCCCACAATGCTTCTGGTTTTCGGTCATTGGTGTTCAATGCATCAAATCTATTCTTTAGATGGTCTGTAAATTCAGGAGGGATATATTCAAAATCATATTTTGTTTCTCTTGGACTTGTTTTAATTGTCTTCAACTTCAAGTTGAACTTTCATGTGAGCAGTTGATGGTCTGTTCCCCAGTCAGCTCCTGGCCTGGTTTTGGCTGAAGATATTGAGCTTTTCCATCACCTCTTGCCACAGATGTAGTCAATCTGATTCTTTGTGTTCCATCTGGTGTACAGCCACCATTTGTGTTGTTGAAAAGAGGTATTTGCAATGAATAAGTCATTGATTTTGTAAAATTCTATCATGAGACCTCTAGCATTATTTCTGTCACCAAGGTCAAATTTTCCAACTACC
>NW_006922882.1:42415-43170 GCF_000298275.1 Orycteropus afer afer | reverse complement strand
CAGAATAGAGTGGTAGTACCATTTGAAGTGGCCTTCAGTCCCTAAAGAGGAGCTCTGGTGGTACAGTGGTTAAGGCATTTGGCTCCTAACCAAAAGGTAAGTGGTTTGCACCTACCAGCCAATCCACAGGAGAAAGATGAGCAGTCTGCTTCCCCAAAGATTTATAGCCTTGTAAACCCTCTTGGGAAGTCCTACTATGTCCTGTGGGGTCTCAATGAGCTGGAATCCACTTGATGGCCGTAGGTTTTTTTTGTTGTTGTTGTTGGTTTCAATCCTCAGAGTGGTATGGAAAGATAAGATGACATCTCACAATTGAGGATACCATTTCTTATAATACACTCAACAGTTCAAATTTGAATATATTGAATATATTGATACTTGCAGCCAATGTTATTGTTGCTAGGAGCTGCCGAGTCAGTTCTTATTCATAAAAACCCTATCTACAACAGAACTAAACACTGCCTGGTCCTGTGCCATCCTCACAATTGTTGCCATACTTGAGCCCATCATTGCAGCCACTGTTCAATCCATCTTGTTGGCAGTCTTCCCCCTTTTTCACTGGTCCTCTACTTTACTAAGCATGATATCCTTCTCCAGGGATTTGTCCCTTCTGACAACATGACCAATATATGACAGACAAAGTCTGGCCAGTCTCAGCTTCTAAGGAGCATTCATGGTTCCTCCAAAATATATTTGTTCTTATGTGAATGATCAGAATTCCCAGGTGTATAGTAAAGCTGACAAGGGGCAAGGTT
>NW_006922882.1:40170-41422 GCF_000298275.1 Orycteropus afer afer | reverse complement strand
TTCATTGTCTACCTCTCATAAGAATGTAAGGCTACTGAAAAGACCATGGCTTGGGCCAGGTGCACCTTAGTTTTCAAAGTGGCACCTTTGCTCTTTGACACTTTAAAGAGGTCTTTTGCAGTAGGTATGTCCAATGCAATATGTTGCTTGATTTCTTGCTTGCTGCTTCCAGGGACGATGGTTGTAAATCCAAAGAAAATCATATCCTTGACAGCTTCAATCTTTTCTCCCTTTATCATGATGCTGCTTATCAGTCTCCAGTTGTGAGGACTTTTGTTTTCTTTATCTTGAGAAGTATCCCATACAGGAGTTGTAGTCTCTGAATTTCATCAGAAATTGCCTCAAGCAATTCTTCTCTTTCAGCAAGCAAGATCGCTCCATCTGCATATTGCATGTTGTTAATGAGTCTTCCTCCAACATTGATGCCACATACTTTTTCACAGAGTCCAGCTTTTTGTTCAGCATATAGATGGGATAAGTATGGTGAAAGGATACAACCTTCATGCACACCCTTCCTGATTTTAAATTACACAGTATTCCCTTATTGTGTTTAAACAACTTCCTCTAGGTCTATGTACATGTTCCTCATGAATATAATTAAGTGCTCTGGAATTCCTGTTCTTCACAATATTATCCATGATTTATGATCCACACGGTCAAATGCCTTTGCATAGTCAATAAAACACAGGTAAACATCTTTCTGGTATTCTTTGCTTTTAGCCAAGATCCATCCGTTATCATCAATGATATCCCTAGTTCACATATTCTTCTGAATTCAGCTGGCATTTCTGGAAGTCCCCTGTCAATATACTCTACTACAACAATTTTTGAATTATCTTCAGTGAAATTTTACTGGTATGTGACTTTGATGATATGCTTGATAAAATTCAACACCCATTCCTGATAAAAGCTCTCAGCAAAATAGGAATAGAAGGGACATTCCTCAACATTATAAAGGGCATCTATGCAAAACCAACAGCCAATATTATACTCAATGGAGAGAGACTGAAACCATTCCCCTTGTGAACAGGAACCAGACAAGGATGTCATCTATCACCACTTCTATTCAACATTGTATTGGAAGTCCTAGCCAGGGCCATAAGGCAAGAAAGGGAAATCAAAGGCATTCAAATTGGTAAGGAAGAAGTCATACTATCCTTATTTGCTGATGATATGATCTTATACCTAGAAAACCCAAGAGACTCAGTCAAAAATCTACTGGAACTAACTGAGAGATTTAGTGTAGTGGCAG
>NW_006922882.1:28641-29278 GCF_000298275.1 Orycteropus afer afer | reverse complement strand
AGTTCCTCAAGGAAAAACTAGGGGCAAATTTAGGGGCCCTGATATATGGCATAAATAGACTATAAATCATAACCCAAAATGCACAGACAGCAGAAGGTAACCTAGATGAATGGGACCTTCTAAAAATTTAATTTTTATGTGCTTCCAAAGACTTCTCCCAAAGAGTCAAAATAGAAACTTCAGATTGGGAAAAATTTTCAGCAATGACATATCTGACAAGGGACTTCTCTCTAGAATTTGTAGAAAACTCCAACACCTCAACAACAAAAAGACAAATAATCCCATTAACATGGGCAGAAGACATGAATAGAAACTTAACCAAAGAGGATATTCAGGCAGCCAACAAACATGAAGAAATGCTCATGATCATCAGCCATTAGAGAGATGCAAATCAAAACCATAATGAGATATCATCTGGCCTTAGCACTAATAGCAAAGTTCAACCAGATAGAAAATAACAAATGCTGGCAAGGATGCAGAGAGATTGGGACTCTCAGAAACTGCTGGTGGGACTGTCAAATGATACAACCAATGTGGAAAGCAATATGGTGATTCCTGAAAAAGTTGGAATTAGAAATACCATTTGACCCAGCTATTCCATTACTAGGTATATATCCTAAAGAAGTGAGAGCCAAGA
>NW_006922882.1:25973-28023 GCF_000298275.1 Orycteropus afer afer | reverse complement strand
GCATTGAGGAAGAAGAAGACATAGAGAGGTGCATGGGAGGCACAGATAACCAAGATGAGCCCTTTTGTACATACAGTACTGCATTGTCAGTGAAGATAAACGTGGATATATGGGTAGATAGATGGGAGGATGGGTTGAACTATTAGATATGTCTAGGCAGGAGGGAGTATGCCCAAGTGCACGTATAGGGTTGGAAGACAATGTTTCTACAAGTATATTGGTATGTTCTGTAAGAATTCCCAGGTATGTAGTAGAACTGACAAGAGAACAATCAGGGGAGAATAGAAGGGCTGTGTATGCACAGGGAGACAGCTCAGGGGTCAGGAGTGCATGCAGGGAAGGACACAGGTAAGAGGTATCTATGGGGAGGGAGTGGGAGGGGAGCTGTTGCCTTGTGGTAAGTTGTAGTCAATGTCATAAGACAAAGTGTGTGTGAGCTGCAATATGGAAAGTGAATTTTCTCTCTAAACTTTCACCCAAATCACAATAAAATAAAGAAAATATCCAAGTAGACTCTACAGGGTTATCTGAAATGTTATTGTGGGAGTCACCAGAGTGAATGGATAAAAATGTCTGGAGAACTCGCCGTTCTTTTATTCCGAAGTCAAATATTTTCCAAATCCAAAAAAACCCACTCTTTTTGAAGGAGTTTTCTAGGAGAACATAAACAGTACAGCACAGATAACCCTGACAACTCTGAGTCCCATCCTCTACATGTCAACTTCTTAGACTTAATTACAAACCTAGGATCGTGAGAAACATTATCACTCACAACTTACTGGAAAAATGGGAATATAGTTTATCTAAGGAGAAATGATACAGTATTAGGATAAATAAGCATTTGAATAAGGGGTAACCCATGGATAATTTTTTTTTAAATCTTAATTGTTTTGTCAAGCACAGAGAGCTGAATTAAAGACATGCAATCAAAAGGAATGATTATAAAGCACTTATCTACTTGGAGTCATGCTAACAATAGGATCCCCTAGCCATCATGCTAGCACTGATATTATTTTTGACATTTTTATAAACAATCTGCTAGGGGGAGACATCTCCAGATTTGAAGAATAAATTTAGCTTTCCCAAGTACTGAACTGTCAAACTAGTTGGGGATAAACAGCCTGAAAACGTCACATGATTGAAGGAGTGGGCAGCAGAAAAGAGGTAGATAGGCTTCAAGGTGAGTGCCAGAGAATGTTTATAAGCAAAAATTATTCTAAGAATCAACCACTTAACAAGGGGTGACTCTCAAATCTCTGTGTCCAGGCCTGACCTTTCTCATGAATTCTAGCTTGTGTAGCCATCCGCTGATTATATGGTCCCACTTGCATGGCCCATATGCACATCGAACTCAAGATCCCTCAGTCTGAAATCTTCATCCACCTTTCTTCTCCACTTCAAATCCTCCTGATGAAGTGCCTAACAGTTGCTGGCACCATCTATCACCAATTGTTCAAGCCAGAAACATGGGACTTACCATCCCTCTTCCTACTTGTGGCAGACATTGTCAGGTGTACATGAGACCCTACACAACATATCTCAGTCTCTCTTGCAGTTTATGAGTGGTCTTGCTACAAGGTTCTCACCAATAAAAGGAAAACAAAATTAATGGGGGCACTTTCTGGCCTGGCCCATAAAAATTCCTGTCCTCACACTTCCATGCACTTTTCCCCTTCCTAAGGACTAGAATGACTATGATCAAAGAAATCTTGGATGCTGTATGTTGACGATAAGAAGCTCTGGTAGTGTGGTGCCTAAGGCATTTGACTGCTAACCAGGAGGTTGGCAGTTCAAACCCACCAGCTGCTCCATGGAAGGAAGATGGGGCAATCTACTTCCGTAAAGATTTACTGTGTCTGAAACCTAAAGGGGTCGCTATGAGTCAGAATTAACTCAATGGCAGTGAGTTTTTGGTTTTATATGTTGAAGATAGTCTAGGTGAGATCAACTTGGGTCGTTGGAAGATTACTCAGATCCACCCACCATGAACATCAGCAACAAATAACACACTTTAAACCATTACATCTTGGGGTCTATTTGTTATGGCAGT
>NW_006922882.1:21745-25473 GCF_000298275.1 Orycteropus afer afer | reverse complement strand
TTTCTCACTCACTCTGGGCACGGACAATGAAGTATATAATCCCAGGAACTGTTGGAAGCCATCTTGCAGCCAGGAAGTGGTAGAGACCCCATGAAAGGCAGAGTTGGACAGAATTGCATCTTTGGTGACATCACAGAGCTTCTAGGTCAAACCTAACTTGCTACCTCTAGACATTCCACTTGTTTGTCAGTAAGTTCCCTCGTTATTTAATCCAATCTGAGTTGGATTTTTCTTTCATTTATAATGTAAAGAGTACTAACTAATACATACACTTCTCATCCCAACTCCAGTTCATCCTCCACATAACCCACCGGAAAATAAATCTATTGAAAATAAAAAACTAAACAAGTGACACTCCCCCATCCCCTTAAAATCACTCGAAGGTTTCCCAGTTGCCTTAGCCCAATAAACTGGGAACTTCACTCCATTTGCCTTTCAAACTCATCTCATGGTCTTCGTATCTGCAGGCTTCACATTCAGAAACACCAAGAACCCTTTTGTTCCAGGAACACTGACCTGTTCCCCTCCCCTACACTGCCTTCCTAGAACTGCTTTCCCTGGAACACAGCAATTTCCTCCTCCTGAATGGATGAGGTAACTCTTGAAACTATGTACATCATTATCCGTGTTGGGAAAGAGATTCTTCTTGTTGGGTGCTATCAAGTCGATCCCCACTCATAGTGACACCATGTGACAGAGTGGAACGTCTCCACAGGGTTTTCTTGGTTGTAATCTTTATGGAAGCAGTTCACCGGGTCTTTCTCCCGTGGAGCCGCTGGATGGCTCAAACTGCCAACCTTTCATTTAGCGGGTGAGTTTAACCATTGCCTGAGCTACCAGGGCTGTTGCTGTTGTTATGTGCCGTTGAGTAGGACCCGACTCATAGAGACCCTTCCTTGAGTTTCTGAGGCGGTATCTCTATGGAAGAAGATTGCCCAACCTTCCTTCTGAGGAGTGGCTGGGGGGGCGGTTTGAGCAGCCAGCCTTTTGGTTTGCAGTCAAGTGCCTTGGGCACCATACTACCAGAGCTCCTAAAACTGTAATGGTCAGGAATCAAACCCAGATCTTCCAAATGGGAAGTGAGAATTATACCACCAAACCACCAGTGCCTCCTCTTAAACCACAACCATCAAGTCGGATCCAACTTTGGGTTTCTGAGGCAGTATCACTACGGAAGTAGATTGCCCAACCTTCCTTCTGAAGAGTGGCTGATGTGTTTGAACCACCAGCCTTCTGGTTAGAAGTCAAATGCCTTAGCACTATGCTACCAGTGCTCCTAAAAGCAACCTTCTTCAGGGACAGGAGAACTGTGGCTATACTTTTTCCAAGACAGATTTGTTTGTTCTTGTGACAGTCCATGGCATATTCAATGTTCTTATCCAACACTGGGGTGGTTAAGTTTGTGTGTCAACTTGGCTAGGCCTGGTTGAGTGGCTGGGCAGCTGGATGTAGTATTCCCCATGATGAGATTGGTAATCAGCTCCATGGTGGAATCTACTGTGAGCAGCTGAGTAGCTGTCTTTGGGTATATGGTCTGCTTCCCATAGATAACAGCTTTGGGAATGGTCTCTAGCTCACGGCGTGCTTGAACCCTGCATGCAGGAAAGTCATTGTGCAGCAGCCTGCCATGCTCTGGCAATATTGGGACTTTAAATGGACTTGAATTAATTGCCTGTCATGTGGTTTTGTAATATTGGAACTGTGCCTTGTTCTTTTCTACCACGGGGTTGTCAGCCTCAGCAGCCAGCAGCTGAGTGAGGAACAGCTTCAGTGGACCAGGAGCAGGAGGCAGAGCTGAAGCCAAGGCCAACTGGATGGAAGTGTGTTTGGTTTGGTTTCTATAAAGAACTTCAGAAAGCTGGTGTGTAGAAAATTACTATAGCAAAATCAGGACTCAGGCCACACACACACACACACACAAAGATAACTAATTAGAATGTGTAATGGAAATATTCCATCCACAATACCAACAACTTATAAAATACACCTAAAATGAAACCTAAGAGAAATGTACAATATCTTTGTAGGGGCAAATATAATAAATTCCTGACAGATTTAGGAAAAACCCAAATCAAACCTAACTCACTGCCATGGAGTCGACCCTCCTTGGGTTTCCGAGGCAGTATCACTACAGAAGTAGATTGCCCTACCTTCCTTCCAAGGAGTGGCTGGTGGGTGTGAACTTCCAGCCTTCTGGTTAGCAGTAAAATGCCTTAGGCACTACACCACCAGAGCTAGATTTAGGAAAAGGAAGTCTCAAATAAAGCAGTATTCTATGTTTATTGATGAGAAAGAATATTATAAGGATGTCAACATTGTTGCTGCTTGCACTGTTGGAATCAGTTCTGACTCATGGCAACCCCATGTGTGCAGAGTAGAGCTACTCCATAGGGTTCCCAAGGCTGCGACTTTTTAGAAGATCTCCAGGCCTTTCTTCCGAGGTGCCTGTAACTGCGTTCAAACTGTCAACCTTTTAGTTGATGACAGCGTGATGAACGCTTTGTGTCTACTAAAGATAGCAATAGTCCTTTAATTATATACAGATTTAGAGCCTTACCTGTAACAGCCTAGATGACAACCAATCTTGGGCTGCTGTTTCCCATGTTCAAAATTAACCCTGGGGGAAAAAAGTAATAAAGAAAGAACAGTATCAGTTGTTGTTGTTGTTGTTGTTAGGTGCTGTCGAGTCGTTTCCAACTCATAGCGACCCCATGCACAGCAAAACGAAACACCACCTGATCCCGCACCAGATCCATGATCTTTGTTATACTTGAGCCCCTTGTAGCAGCCACCATGTCAATCTATCTCATCGAAGGTCTTCCCCTTTTTTGTCAACCCTCAACCTTACCAAGGATGACATCCTTCTCCAGGGAATGGTCCCCTCTGACAATATGACCAAAGTAGGTGAGGCAAAGTCTGGCCATCCTTGCTTCCAAGAAGCATCTCGGCCGCACTTCCTCCAGAACAGATCTGTTAGTTCTTTGAGCAGTCCATGGTACCTTTAGCATTTTTCGCCAGCACCACAACTCAAAAGCATCACCTCTTCTTTGGTCTTCCTTATCCATTGTCCATCTCTCACATGCATACGAGGCGATTGGAAATATCATGGCCTGTGTCAGGCACACCTTAGTCCTCAAGGAGACATCCTTGCTCCTAAGCACTTGAAAAAGTTACTTCGCAGCCGACCTGTCCAGTGCTACACGTCATCTAAAGTCCTGACTGCTGCTTCCATTGGCATTGATTGTAGAATCAAGCAACGTGAATTCTTTGACAACCTCAATCTTTTCTCCATTTATCATGATGCAGCTTATTGGTCCAGTTGTGAGGATTTTTGTCTTCTTGATATTGAGATGTAATCCATACTGCAGACTGTGTTCCTAAATCTTCATCAGTAAGTGCCTCAAGTCCTCCTCACTTTCAGCAAGCAAAGTTCTGTCATTAGCGTATCTCAGGTTGTTAATGATTCCTCCTCCAATCCTGATGCCACGTTTTTCTTAATTAAGTCCAGCTTCTCGGATTATTTGCTCAGCATATAGATTGAATAAGTATGGGGAAAGGATACAACCCTGATGCACTCCTTTCTTGATTTTAAACAACGCAGTGTCCCCTTGTTCCGTTCTAATGACAGCTGTCTGCTACAGGTTCCTCATGAGAACAATCAAGTGTTCAGGAATTCCCATTCTTCTCAATGTTATCCATAATTTGTCATGATCCACACAATCAAATGT
>NW_006922882.1:13305-17610 GCF_000298275.1 Orycteropus afer afer | reverse complement strand
ACAGACAAGTTTGTCCTGCTGTTGGAGACCTCTCTTATCCCCCCCACCTGGGTCCCTGTGGCTGACTGTTCCTCTGTCTGGCTTCCTGTCTTTTAATCCCCTTTCTCCTGCTCTTCTGGCTTGCTTCTTTGGGCGTCCCTGAGTTTCCCCTCCTCACCTAATCACAGGAGTAAGAGAGCATAAATGCTTGGGTTAGTTTAGACAGTGTGGCAGGAAACATTGTGCTAATAACCATCTGAAACATGTTTGGGAAATGAGGACTGGCCTCTTTCATAATTATCCCAATCAAATATAAAGAATGGAGTAAAAGAGAATACCTAGTATGACAGGCATCACACATAATAAAGGAAGGGACACATTTCTGAATCTATGTACCACAGCCCTGACGTCAGCCAAGGAAACCCAAGTATAGCTGTCAGGTAAGACTCGCCCTCACTTTCTGCTTGGGGTTTTCAGAATTTTGGGAGTGGGGGGATTAACTGAAGTCAGATTAGGGACAAATTTAGGACCTGAAAGAAATCAGTGTAAGTTTCCTGAATGAGGACTGAGGGGCTTCACCCCCAGAAGAGAAGGGACTCCATAGTCAAACCCATCCAGCCCCACCAGGGTCGCAGCCAGCCCCGGGCACCCAAGGAATGAATACCAGATGAGGTGTATCCATGGTTCTACATCAAGAGTCTCAAGGAATGGTCTTTGGTCTTTGGTCTCAGGGAATGGGGTGTGGACAGAGATGAGCAAAGAGGTGGCCCAGCACCTAGTAGGAATTGAGGTAAGAAGCTGAGTGAGGACTCAGGGTTTCATCACAATCTCCTGAGAAGTTCAGCCTCTCAGTGCCTCCATCGCCCCCCACTTAGAGCTCCTGCCCCTATTGTCAGCCTTGGGAGGCCCCAGACATGGTAGCTAGTTTCAGACTCCCTCTTATTTTGGACTAGGGGTGTTCAGGAAATGAAGGCCTTGTTCTGAAGCTAGCTGAGTCCGCACAGTGAGGGAGATGTTGCAAGCCCTACCAGGTGTCAATAAAGGCCACTACATGACTTCTGTGGGAACCCTTTCAATGCCCCACACACATCCAGGAAAAGAGGGTACCCGACAGAACCCCGCCCCAGCTGCTAATCACGGTGGAGCCCACGCAGACGTGGCTGGAAATGACGGGAGGACATCACCTGCAGGAAGCGGTGAGGGTGAAGCCTCAAGCTGAAAGAGGCAGCTATTGTTCGGCAGAGGAAAGCGCTGCAAGACCTGTCAGGTGGCAAGGTGAGTATCCTGAGTTAGAACTGCTGGGCTATTCCCACTTGGGACAAATGAGACCCAGAACACCACCCCACCTCGCGCCTCAGCCGTGGGAGGCCTCAAGCTTGGTTGATAAGCCCAGCAACCCCTGACGTCGGCCTCAGTGTCCAGAGGATGAAGGCCTTGGTCTGAGGCTACTGGTATCAGGCCAGTAGATGGAGAAATCTCAGGCCCTAATCCCACCAGCCACTCCTCGGAAGGAAGGTTGGGCAATCTACTTCCGTAGTGATACCACCTCGGAAACACAAGGAGGGGTCGCTATGAGTCGGACCCAACTGGATGGCAGTGAGTTTGGTTTTGGTTTTATATGGACTGGGCAGTGTTTTGTTCTGTTGTGCGGAGGGTTTCTATGAATCAGAGTCAGCTGGATGGCACCTAACAACAATATATGGAGTCCAAACAGTGAGTGACAAGACTCCACATCCCAGTACACAGGGGCTCCCCAGGTCCTTTCCCCTGGATTGGCCCTAGGAGACTCCGGGTGGGACTCAAGTCTGTGGTGCCCCTTCATTTTATCCTCGGGAGTCTCCGGAATTTGGGGCCATAGTCAAAGAAGACGGTCTTCGGACAGCTGAGGAGGGATTTCCAGGTCATTCCAGAAGTCAAGGTAAAGACCCTGAGGGCTGCAGGAACCTCGCATCCCATACAAAGAGAGCACTTGCATATCCCTCAGCCATAGGAGTCCAGGGATATCTATCAGACAGACATGTGCCTCACAGCCCAGAGAAGTGACACCTTTCTTTTGAGGGTGTGGTCGCATGTCAGGAAAAGGCCAAAATTTCGTTCTTCCTTGGAGTCAAACTGACGGGATTCATTGGGGACTGGTGAGCCCATTCAATGTAGAACCCCAACATGTACTGTCACCACTGGTTGTCCCTTCCCAGGAGTGGTGGGGTGATGTTCTCCTTCATTTACTTCTGGTGGTTTTTTAGGGCAGAAGTTAAGCTATTAACATCAGAGAAGCAGAGGGAAGGAGACTCAGGCCTTGCCAACAGTTGACATGATGGTCTGGAATTTCTTCTGAAAACCAGAAGCCCCAGTGATTTCATCTGATGTCAGATCCAGCAAGCCACAGGAATATCTATTAAGCTATGACCTAAAGCTCACTCTGACTTCCTCTGCAGGGTTCTCAAGACACTTATCATGCCTCGTGGCCAGGAGGGCAAGCTCCATGTCCGTGAGAAACGCCAATGTGTCCAAGGGGAAAACCCAGGGTCTCCAGGGTGCTCAGGCCATGGCAGCAGAGGAAGGGGGGTCCCCCTCTTCCTCGCCTGCTTTGAGGGATACTCTGAAGAGCTCCACTAGTGCTGGCATTTTGCAGGAGTCTAAGAGAGCCCCAGCTACCACCACTCCTGCTGTAGCTCTTCTATGCAAAAAATCTGGTGGAGGTGCCAAGAGCCAAGATGAGGAAAGTCCCAGCCCCTCCCAGGTGCCAACCTCCACTGAGAGCTCAAGCAAAGATCCTCTAACCAGGAAGGTGAGAATTTTGGTGGAGTTCCTGATGGAGAAGTATAACATGAAAGAACCCATTAAGAAGGCAGACATGTTGAAGACTGTCAACAAAAAAATACAAGCCGCACTTCCCTGAAATCCTGAGGAGAACTGCTGAGCGCTTGGAGCTGGTCTTTGGCCTTGAATTGAAGGAAGTCACCCCAGGGGTACCTCCTATGAGTTTATCAGCAAACTGGGTATCAGTAGTGCAGGGATTTTAAGTGATGACATGGAGATGCCCAAGGCAGGGTTTCTGATGAACATCCTGGCCGTGATCTTCATGAAAGGTAACCGGGCCACTGAGGAGGAGACCTGGGAATTCCTGAAAGTGTTGGGGGTCTATGCTGGGAGGCAGCACTTAATCTTTGGGGAGCCCAAGAAGCTTCTCACTAAAGATTTGGTGCAGGAAAAGTACCTTGAGTACCGGCAGGTGCCCAACAGTGATCCTCCATGCTATGAATTCCTGTGGGGTCCAAGAGCACATACTGAGACCACCAAGATAAAAGTCCTGGAGGTCTTGGCTAAGATCAATGATAGCGTGCCCAGTGCCTTCCCTGATCTGTATGAAGAGGCTTTGAGAGATGAGGCAGAGAGAGCCCATGCCAGAGTTTAAGCGAGGGCTCAAAATCATGGCATGGCCAGGGCAGGTTCCATGGCAAAGTCCAGCATCTCCTCCCATATCCATATCTCGTGAAGTCTTAGGCAGAGACTTCACTTTGCACTTGAGGAGAGCTGTCAATCTTCTAATTAGTGGAGATCAAAATTGAGCTGTAGGGAATTAAACAGATATCATCTTTTGTTCCTGTTCTACATGAGTAGTTTGGATATAGACATGTAGTTTTGGAGGATTTTTTCAGATAATATCCTTTTATTACAAAGTTTATTTCCTTTATGTTGTACGTTTCTGAATGACGCAATTAATACGTTTACTTCTGTTTGTCAATTTTAGCATCATTTTTGTAAGAGAAATAGAAAAATTTTTACTTTTTTTGAACGTTCTTGAATAAAACGTGATTGTAATAGTAATTTTTCTGGAAATATGAAAGAACTTCACAGTAAAATAGTCGGGATCCCAAAATGGGGAAGATTATTTTTAAAAAAGGTAAAAGGTGATCTATTTTTAGTTTTTGTTACAACTTTTTGCTTTGAAATTAAAATATACATAGATGGATATGTATTGTTTATTCAAGAATGCATGGTAAATTAAACATAAAAAATTCCTACTCTTATCGACTGACTGCTTTTTTTTTCACCCAAATATTAATTGAGCATGTGCTTTGCACAAGACGCTGTGATAGAACAGGGATTGCTCAAACATGTTGTTGTTGTTATGTGGCATTGAGTTGGACCCAACTCACAGAGACCCCTTGTTGGGTTTCCAAGGCAGTATCACTGTGGAACTAGATTGCCCCATCTTCCTTCCCAGGAGTGGTTGGTGGGTTTGAACTGCCAACCTTCTGGTAAGCAGTTAAGTGCCTTAGGCCCTATGCTTCCATTTAAAGTACAGGATCAGCTATCAGATTG
>NW_006922882.1:9985-12739 GCF_000298275.1 Orycteropus afer afer | reverse complement strand
ACCTGGGCCTGACTGGCTCGTGTCCTGTGCTTCTGTCCCAGTGCACTTGAACACATGCACTAACTGGATGTTTTAAGCACAGCATGTTCAAGAAGTTTCTCAGAAATACAGATGACACTCCCTTGAAATCAGTGTCAAGAAGCCATTGGACTAGAAGTCTTTGCTTTGGGTTGGGGGAGACAGAGCCTACTCCTTTCAAATGATACTCAAATTAAGTTGTCTTGGGTGTAATTTGGCATACTGTATGCCTAGGAAAGGAGCCCTGGTGGAGCAGTGGTTAAAGCACTGGGCTGCTAGCCAAAAGGTAAGCAGTTGGGAACCACCAGCTGCTTTGCAGGACAAAGATGAGGCAGTCAGGTTCCCTAAAGATTTACAGCCTTGAAAAACGCATGGGACAGTTTTACTCTGTTTTACAGGGTCGCTACAAGCTGGAATTGACTGAATGGCCATGGATTTGGTTTTGGGATTAGCCTAGAAAATTGTAAGGTGCAGTTGTGCTCTCTCACATGGGTTGGGTATGAGTGGAAATTGACAGACAACATGTAATAACAACAAAGGGAGGGCTAGATTTTAGGGGCCATAAAATGAATGAAAATAGGGTTGTTTGGGTGGAAGGGAGGCTGGGAGAAAGTGATATGATGCCTTTAGACCTTGACACAAATTCTAGGAGTTCTGTGTTCCATCCAGCTGAGGAAAATGCCCCCACATCCAAGTTAAATAACCTATCCTCTAATGGAGAAAAATGTACTTAATTTTACTTGTCAAGCAGCATTCAGATGTTTTCTGGAGTTTTGTCCTACAGCATTGGAAGTACCAAGTGGTGCATGGTACACATGGTTAAATACTCCACTAAAGTTAAAAAAAAAAATACTCACTACCATTGAGTAGATTCTGACTCACAGCCTTTGAGTTTCCAAGGAGTTAAATCTTTCCAGACATACATTGCCCAGTATTTTTTTTTTTTTATGGAGCAGCCGGTAGGTTTGAAAGACCAACCTTCTGGTGGGTAGTCAAATGCCTGAGGCCCTACACCACCAGAGCTCCTTAAATGCTCAACTGGTAACCAAAGGTTGGCAGTTCAAAGCCACCCAGAGGTCTGATGATCTGCTTTAAAAGGTCACAGCCTTGAAAACCCTGTGGAATGCACTTTGACTCTGTACAGGGGGTGGAGTGGACCTCACTAGTTTGGTTTCCTTTGGTTTGAGAGCACTGCATATTCCTCGACTCCTAGGGATTTTGAAAACAAAACAAAAAGTTCTCAGAGGGGAGGGTGGTATCCTAACATCATCACTAATCAAATTAACAAGATGAAAACAGGCTTCTTTAAAGACTCAATATTTGACAAGCACTTTGCCACGTGCTTTACATGTATTACATACATTCCAAGGTCCTGGGAGATAGGGCTTATCAGTCCCACTTTGCAGATGAAGAACTTGAAGTGTCTCAGATACACAAGGCTGGTGTCAATTCCTTTGAAACCCATATTGTTGGACTCTTTCCTGCCTGCGTCAGGTCTTTGAATTCACTTTTTTTGATCACTACTCCAAAACGTATCTCAGGTGATGAAAAGAAGGATAAGGGATATCAAAGAAGAATTTATACATATGAATCATGGTATTGGCAAAAAAGATTGAATGTACCGTTGACAGCCAGAAGAATGAGCAAATCTCTCTTGGAAGATGTACAAGCAGAATGCTCCTTAGAAGTAAGGAAGGTGAGACTTTGTCTTACTTACTTTGGACAAGTTTTGAGGTGGGATCAGTCCCTGGAGACTGATGTGAGATGGAGACATCATGGTGACAGAGGTTTAGCGAAAAGAGGAAGACCCTCAGTGAGGTGGACTGATACCGTGCCTTTAACAGTGGAGTCAAACATGGCAATACTATGGTGATGGCACAGACAGGGTGGCTTTTCATTGTTTTATGAAACAAACTGACTCTATAGCTCCAACCAACAGCAACCATAGAAGGAGGTGCTGCTTAATCTTTGCAGGGCCCAGAAGTCCAGTCCAGGGCCCAACACTGATCCTCCCAGCTATGAATTCCCCTGAGGTCCATGGGCCCAAACCAAACCCTCGAGATTAATATATGAGTGTTATAGCCCTGAAGTGTTTGAGGGAATAAATCATACTGACCCCAGTACTTTCCACTCCCACAGATGCAGCCAGGCCTGGCACTAGTGCCTCAGAGAGGGTGTGTTTCAGGCCATCAGCTCTTCCCACCCCCAGCGGAGTCTGTCAGATACTTCACTCTGTACTTGAAGTGGGCAGCTAACGTTCTAAGTGCTATGCGGCCAGTACTGGGCTGCAAGAAACGTAGTGCACCACATCTTTACACAAATACCATGCACATTGTGCATTTTTTTGCAAACCATTTGACCTCCTGGCACATTGCTTTCCCATGCATGTTATGCACATTATGTCATCATACAGTACATCATCTTCGTATTATTTTCCTTCTTTGGTAACATGGAGATTTTCCTCACTTGCTCCCTCCCTCCCTTCGTTTCTTGCCGGTTCCCTCCCCTTCTTCCCCTCTCCTCGCTCCCTTTTCTTTCTTATTGTTTAAAGAGTTTCAGAATATTGTTGTTGTTGTTTGCCGTCGAGTCGGCCCTGACTCATAGCGACCCCTCCTTGGGTTTCCGAGGCAGTATCATTACGGAAGTAGGATTGCCCAACCTTCCTTCCGAGGAGTAGCTGGTGGGTTTGAACCGCCAGCCTTCTGGTTAGCAGTCAAGTGCCTTAGCCACTATGCT
>NW_006922882.1:4547-9145 GCF_000298275.1 Orycteropus afer afer | reverse complement strand
AAAAAAAAAAAAAAAAAGTCACTAAGAATTACTCAAAGAGTGGAACAAAGAGCCTACAGGTTGTAACTGATAACCGAAATAATTCTCAGGCTTTGAAATTCAATCAACAAACTGACTGTCCTCGCTCTGTGAGATACAAATCTCCTATTGGGCAGGGCCTCATTTTATACTTCCCATTTTGCCTCTTTCTGAACAGGAATGTCTATATTGTTATCCAAGGCCTCTCTTACCATTATATATTGAGTGCACTGAAACAGATAACTTGTCTCTTTTGTTGGACAGGTCCACAAATATAGATTAATTGTGCTCCATTGGTATACTTAAGGAGCTACAAACAAGAACCTGCTTATAGGCACATGAACTTAACTTAAATGGTGAGATTTGGATTTTGAGCTGATGTTGTAATTTGATCGGAGTTTTAAGAGATCTTGGGAGAGGAGAGAAGAGGAGGTCTGGTGGTGTAGTGGTTTAAGTATTTGGCTGCCAAACACAAAAGGTTCAAACTCACCAGCTGCTTCACAGAAGAAACATGAGGCAGTCGGCTTCCATGAAGATTTCCAGCCTTGGAAGCCGTATGGTTATGGAGCAGTTCTACTCTGTCCTGTAGGGTTGTTATGAATCAAAATCAACTCAATGGCAGTGGGTTACATATGTGTGTGTGTATGTGCATGTGTGTGTGTTTAAATAAACACAGACACACACACACACACACATATGTATGTATACACACATTACTGGTGCAAATGATTTGCTCTCAGCTACTAATGCACGGGCTAGCAGTTCAGACCACTCCAGCAGTGCTGTGAAAGCAAGTCCTGGGGGTCTGCATCCACAAGAAAACCTTAGGGAGCAGCTCTACTCTTTAACACATGGGGATGTCATGAGTCAGGATTGAGTAGAGGGCAAGGAGTTTTGTTTTGTATACATACATACATATCTGTTTTTCAATCTATCATCTATTTATGTATATGTGGGTGTTCTTTCCAAATGTTATTTCTCTCTTTCTCTCTCTTTGTTTTTGAGGAAGAAAAAATTTAAAAGGAAAATCTACCTCAGCACCTGATTTTATCGGTAAGTCAGGTCAGCTAGGTGCAGCCAGGCACACACAGCACCACTGAAACCCAAGCAGAGAGCTCATCGATGCTCCAGGAGAGTTAGCTCGCTCCTCCCTTAGCAGATAACTGAATAAGCTTGGATCAGCTTGGGTGGAATTGAGAGGACTATGCTTGTCTTTGTCACTGATATCGAGACCACAGATTACTATCAGGCACTCTCCCGACTCCAGCGCAGCTGAAACAGAGTGCATCGTTGGCTCCGCAGGTGGGCAGAATCACAGACAAACTCCTGAGCCATTCGCAGTATGGGCGGATTGTGCCAGAGCTGCAGGCAGACGGTGTGGAGAGAGAAAAATCTGCGGCCAAGTGTGGACCCAGGAATTTGTCTTGGATCGGCTTTTTGGCGCTGAGGGGCCTCGAGAACAGGGTGTTTGCATGTGTCTGAGGCTGGCGGAAACTGGTGACACACTAACAACAGGCTTGTAAATAACAGTACGACATCATCAGTAGCAGCCCGCTCAAAGCCCTAGAAACTGATGCTAGCAACAGCAAGCTTTCCTTCTTCACTTCCACCTTCACTGCCAATAACTTCACTCATTCAATAGAAGAAACCATATTCAGCCAACAGAAAACTTCCTGGTTCGAAGTCTAAACTCTCTTTACTACAAACAGAAACACATATCCACATTCCACACAGTGATTGCACCGTCACAAATAAAACAGCAGAGCAACCCAGCATACCTGAATCAATAATAACATAAAATACACTAGCTTCACCTTTTCAAAATATTAAAGCATGAAACCAAGACAAAACAAATCAACACATAACCAACAGTTAAAGATAACCTCAAAATATCTAGGAAACAACAAGTAACCTCAAATCAAACAAAAAAAAAACAGGACAAGGCATTAGAAGCAAAACCACAAACAAAGGTCTCATTATACATTGAGGAAGAGGAGGTAATAGAATTATCTGAGAAGGAACTTAGAAGATATGTTTATAGAGCTATACAAGAGCCTAAGGAAACCCCAAACAGAAACAAGGAGAACACAGACAGTTTCCTGGAGGAACTCAGGAAAATCGTTGAGGAATAGAATATTGAGATTAATGCACAATCAGAACTCATACAAAAACAGCAGTTAGAAAAGCAGAAGATGTCAATTGATATGCAAACCATGAGCACCAAAATGACAGAACTACACAACACAGTAGAAGCTCAAAAAAGTAGATTAGAACTGGCTGAAGGACATGTATCACAACTAGAAGACAAATCCCTGGACACTAGCCTGTATGAACCTAAGAATTATATGTGATGACACGAGACGAAACAATATAAAACTCATTGGAATTCCAGAACAAGAAGAGGTGAAAAAATTCACCGACAAAATTGTGGAAGACCTGTTAACAGAAAACTTCCCCCTATCATGAAGGAAGAAAATATATTTGTCCAAGAAGCTCATAGAACCCCATAAAAGATAGATCCCAAAAGAAAAACACCGAGGCATATTATAATCAAAATTTTCCAAAACCAAAGACAAAGAAAAAATTTTGAGAACTGCCCAGGAATAAAGAAATATTACTTATAATAATCAAACAGTTAGGCTGAGCTCTGATTACTCGGCAGAAACCATGCAGGCAAGAAGGCAATGGGACGGCATATATAAAGCACTGGAAGAAAAAACTTCCAACCAAGAACCCTGTATCCAGCGAAATTATCCATCAAATATGAGGGCAAAATCAAGGCATTCTCAGATAAACAGAAATTGAGGGACTTTGTGAAAACCAGACCAAAACTACAAGAAATGTTTAAGGAAGTCCTTCCAATAGAGAACCCACAATAGAGATCAGCAAAACCAGGATATGTGACAACAACTCTAAAACCAAATCAGACATAGATATTCAAAATAAAGCCATAAAATATTCTACCTTAAAAACCAAGGAACTCAATCAGCACACAGCAAGAGCAACTAACCGATCAGAGGGAATAATACTTCTAGGTACAGACCCTCAAAAGGAGTGGAAAACACAACAATATCTTTGCAGCAAGCACTGTTCTAAAAATGTAGAGACAAGAATATACTCCAAGGTAACCACAGAGAAAAGTAACAATTCTTCTAAGCAAATCCAGAAGGAAGGAAAACATATGGGCTTAATAAACACAAACACAACTATAAAGAAGAAAAGGGAGAAAGCATTAGCCAACAAATTGAACTTAGCACAGAAATGTACACAGACCAAGGAAATACCAAAGGCATTACAAAAAACCACAATAGAATGACAGCAATCAATTCATACCTATCACTATTTACACTCAATGTGAATGGACTAAATGCATCTATCAAGAGAAAGAGAGTGGCAGACTGGATAAGAAAAGAAGACCCATCGATATACTGCCTACAAGAGACCCACCTTAGATAGAAAAATAAAAACAAATTAAGAGTTAAAGGATGGAAAAGAATATACCAAGCCAATGGAAACCAAAAAAGGGCAGGGGTAGCAATTTTGATTTCTGATAAAATAGACATTAAGGTGAAAAACATCTTAAGAGACAAGGAGGGACATCTTAAGAGACAAGGAAGGACATTATATGATGGTGAAAGGGTCAATTGACAAAGAAGATGTTATAATAATAAATATTTATGCACCCAATGAAAGTGCTCCAAAATATATGAAGCAAATATTAACTGGATTAAAAGGGATAATAGACAACTCTACAATAGTAGTAGGAGGGACCGGCCAACTGGAAAAAAACTCAACAAGGATACAAAAGAACTCCACAGTACAACCAACCAATTGGAACTCATAGACCTATATAGAGCACTTTGCCCAACAAAAACACAATTCACATTCTTTTCCAGTGCACATGGATCCTTCTCAAGAATAGACCATATGCTAGGACACAAAACAAGCCTCAGTAAATTCAAAAGCATTGAAATACTGCAAAGCATTTTTTCAGATCACAATGCTATAAAACTAGAAATTAATAATAGGAAGAGTAAGGAAAAAGCATCAAACATATGGAAGCTGAACAACTCACTGCATAAAAATTATTGGGAAACAGAACAGATAAAAACTAAAATAAAAAAATTCCTAGAAACTAATGAGAATTTAGATACATCCTCCCAAAACCTATGGGACACAGCAAAAGCAGTACTCACAGGACTGTTTATAGCAATAAATGCATACATCAAAAGAGAGGAAAGAAACAAAATCAATACTCTAACTCATCAACTCCAGCAACTAGAAATAGAACAACAAAAGAATCCTACAGTATCTAGAAGCAAGGAAATAATAAAGATCAGAGCAGAAATAAATGAAACAGAAAACAAACAGGAAAAAAGTAGAGAAAATCAACAAAACAAAGAGATGGTTCTTTGAAAAAATTAATATAACTGATAAAGCATTGGCAGGCCTAACAAAATAAAATAAGGAGAAGATCCAAATCACAATAATTGTAAACGAAAATGGTGTCATCACAACAGAACCAACTGAAATAAAAAAGATACCGACAGAATATTATGAAAAACTGTACACCAATAGAT
>NW_006922882.1:1506-3390 GCF_000298275.1 Orycteropus afer afer | reverse complement strand
TATAGCTACGAAAAAGATAAAATATCTAGGAATAAACCTCATCTAATTACTAATTTCATATAGAAAGGAAAGAGACTTCAAAAAAGCAGAGCACTTCTCAGGAAGAAAAACAAAGTGGGAGGTCTCACACTCCCAGATCTTAAGAACTACTATATAGCCACAGTAGTCAAAACAGCATGGGTATTGGTACAATGACAGACAGACCAATGGAACAGAATCGAAAGCTCAGACATAGACCCATCCATCTTTGGAGAACTGATCTTTGACAAAGGCTCAAAGCCCATTAAATGGGGAAGAGACAGCCTCTTTAACAAATGGTGCTGGAAAAACTGGATATCCACCTGTAGAAAAATGAAACAAGACCCATACCTCACCCTATACACAAAAACAAACTCAAGCTGAATCAACGACTTAAATGTAAAACCCAAAACTATAAAATTCATCAAAGATAAAATAGGTGCAAATCTAGGAGCCCTAATTATTGGCATAAATAGACTGTCAAGCATAACCCAGAATGTGCAGGAGATAGAAGAGAAGCTAGATGACTGGAACCTTTTAAAAATTAAATTCTTGTGCACATCAAAAGATTTCATCAAAAGGGTAAAAAGAGAACCTACAGATTGGGAGAAAATATTTACCTATGTCATATCTGACAAAGGAGTTATCTCCAAAATCTACAGAAAATTTCAACACCTCAACACCAAAAAGACAAATAACCCAATTCACAAATGGGCAAAAGACTTGAAACACACTTCACCAAAGAAGATATACAAGCAGCCAACAAACACATGAGAAATTGCTCAAGATCATTAATCATCAGAGAGATGCAAATCAAAACAACAATGGGATATCATCTCACTCCAGCAAAAATAACAAAGTTCAACAAATCAGATAGTAACAAATGCTGGCAGGGTTGTGGAGAGATTGGAACTCTTGTACACTGCTGGAGGGATTGTAAAATGGTACGATGGGGCAATCTATTTCCGTAGTGATACTGCCTCAGAAACCTGAAGAGAGGTCTCTATGAGTCGGGGCCGACTCCACGGCACATAACAACAATAACAACAACACTGTGGCAAACGGTATGGTGTTTCCTTAAAAAAAACGAAAATAGAAGTACCATTTGACCCAGCAATTCCATTACTAGGAATATACTCTAAAGAGGTGAGAGATAGTGCACGAACAGACATATGTACACCTATGTTCATCACAGCACAATTTACCATAGCGAAGAGATGGAAACAACTTAAATGCCCATCAGCAGATGAGTGGATAACCAAATTAAGTTGTATCCCCACAATAGAATACTATGCCACATTAAAAAACAATGAGGGGTACGTAAATCATTTCACAATGTGGATGAACCTGGAGGACATTATGCTGAGTGAAATAAGTCAATGGCAGAAGAACAAGTACTGTATGAGCCCATTACTGTAAAAAGACAGAGAAGGGTTTGCTTGGGAAAGGGAACTCACCTAGTAGGTTACCAGGATGGAGAGGGAAAGGGAGGGAATAATTTCGGGCTACTCGGGGCTTACATGCTGACATGGGTAGGGATAGGGATATATGGGAAGGATATATGACCACCATAATAATACTGGGAAATGAGAGGACACTGAACTGTGCACATAAGAGATAGATGACAGATGCTACTACCAACCAATGTGTCCACAATACCACATTGCCATTAACACCAAACACTAGGCTATACACATAAACCCCTGAGATGATCAGATGGGCGTCAGTGAACAGAAGTATACTCTAGACCAAGGATAGATTCAGCTGAGGCTAATCTTGCACAGACACCAGTGATACAAAATACCTGCAGTCCTTACAGAAACAATAGAAAACAGACACAGAGTAATCCCTCACAGACAACCAGAC
>NW_006922882.1:0-591 GCF_000298275.1 Orycteropus afer afer | reverse complement strand
AAAACAAACTCTTAAAATGAAAAATAAAAAAGAAAGGTGACGCTTTCGTCCAAACCATAAATCCCCACCCCTGCATTTAGGTGGACTCAAGTTAGTAAAGGGAGGAGTTCCAACCTCTACCCAGAGTCAAGGTTCAAAGCCTGACTGAGGAATGAAAGGGCCATCAAATTGAGAACTGTGGGGTCTCATAAGGCTTCCTCCATACCCACCCACGCTGCTCTTCCACCACAACTCCTATTCCTGAAACAGCCTCCACAACATGTGGCTTACTCTGATATACAACTCAGGTCTCAGAAAGGTGGGGTCTTTGGGGTCAGGGTAGTGGCCTCAGGTCAGAAGTTGGGGGTTCCAGGAATGGTACAGAGTCAAGGTGAAGAAATGATTGAAAAACAGGGGAACACTCAACTCAAAATGGGGAGGGCTACACTAAGCCCTGCTACAGTCATTGGCCCTGAGAGCCCAGGATGCCTCTTGACTTCTGCTTGGAGTGTCTCAGGGAGATGAGGGCCTAAGTTTAAGGCCCAATTCAGCAGAAAGAGGAATACCAGAACCTGATGGGAGTCAAGGTAAAAATCCTTTAAGAGGAAAGAG
>NW_006922881.1:142525-153931 GCF_000298275.1 Orycteropus afer afer | reverse complement strand
TTGTCTTTTTGCCTTGCAAGTTTCCTGCCTTTGATAGGGTGCAGTGGTGCCACTCTTGTAGGGCTGAGCTCAGTGGGAAATACTCGTGTTCTCCTTCCCTGACACGCTTCTGCCTTACACAGCTTCCAGCTTTCTGGGGAGGAAGGCGTAAAATCAACCACCTAATCTTCCGTTTGAAGAAGCCTGAGCTTCAAAGAAGAGCGAGGTAAGCGTAAGAGAAGTAGAGGAAAAGAAAGCACAGAGTTAGCATAGGAAGTCAATGAATGAGCAGACAGACTTAGAGAAAGGGAAGGAATCCACTAGTAGGTTCTTTGAAAAGAGCTGCAAAATGGGTAGCAAGACTAATGTAGAAAAAAAGTGAAAGAACACTAATGATCATTGTCAGGGATGAAAGAGAGGTTTTTACTACAGAGCATGGAGGCGTTAAGATGAGAATGAGGGGTCACATCAAGAATTTTATGCCAAAAATACTGACAACTTAGGAAAAATAGATAGCTCAGAAGTAAAGCACCCTACAAAGCTGCTAGCAGATCAAATAGAAAATATTAATATCTGTATGTCTTCTAAAATTAAGCACTTGGCTGCTAACGGAAAGGTTGGTAGTTCCAGCCCACCCAGAGGCTCTGCATGAGAAAGAACTGTTGATCTGCTTCTGAAAAGAGTGCAGCCTGGAAACCCGATGGGGCAGTTCTACCCTGTCACTCGGGGTCACTGGGAATCGACAACTGACTCAACTGCACCTAACTGCAGCACAACAGACCTTGTAAAGAAATCTAGTTATCAATAATAAGCTTGCCTGAACACACACACAAAGCAAGCAGAACAAAGGAGGAGGACATGCAGGCTTCCAGCTATGGGAGGGAGGTGCCAATCCCAGCAGTGAGGCCTTGGTACATCTGTGACAAGTGGGCTCCAGGACCCGGGCCTGGGTGGTAGGGCGGGGTGTGCGGCACCCAGTGTTTCGAGTCTCTCTCCGTCTAGAGACCGCAGAGACTTCAACCCTCCTCCTATCTGGTTACCCCCCCACACACCAGGTCCATAGCCATGACGCTGGCGATGCTGCGGGACTGGTGCCGGTGGATGGGCGTGAACGAACAGCACTGCCTGCTCCTTGTGGGCATCCCTGATGACTGCGAGGAGGATGAGTTCCAGGAGGCTGTGTGGACTGCCTTGAGGCCCCTGGGCAGATACCGAGTGCTGGGCAAGGTCTTCAGAAGGGAACTGGGGAAGAAGGTCGCCTTGGTCGAATTTGATGACTGCTTAGACCACAGCTTGATCCCCCAACAGATACCAGGCAGAGAGGGGCCCTGGAGAGTGATCTTCCAGCCCCAGGGGCAAGAAGTGGCTGGGGAGGCAGATGAGGCAGGAGGTCTAGGTGTAGCAGGAATGGCAGGTGAGGCCGGAGTTGAGAATGTGGCAGGAGTTGCAGGTGAGGCGGGAGCCACAGGTGAGGCAGGAATTGAGCATGTTGCAGGATCCGTTTGTGAGGCAGGGGCCACAGGTGAGGCAGGAACTGCACGTGTGGTGGAGGTCTCAGATGAGGCAGAAGTCCCAGCTGAAGGAGGAGCTGCAGGTGTAGTTGGATCTTCCGGTGAGATGGTAGCGGTAAATGGAGCAGGAGCTGCAGGCGAGGGAGGAGCTGAAGGTGAAGAAGGAGCCCCAGATGAGGAAGAAGCGGAAGGTGAGGCAGGTCTTGAGAATGTGGCAGAAGCGGAAGGTGAGGCAGGCGCTGAGAACATGGCAGATGCTGCAGGTGAGGTGGGAGTTGGGCATGTGGCGGGTGATGCAGGAGCTGCGGGTGATGCAGGAGCTGCAGGTGAGGCACTAGAGCTTGTGGCGGAATTTGCAGGTGAGGGAGGTGCTCTAGGCAACGTAGGCGCTGCAGGTGATGCAGGAGCCCCAGCTGAGGCAGGAGTGGAGAATGTGGCAGGGGCTGCAGGCGAGGCAGGGGCTGCAGGCGAGGCAGGGGCTGCAGGTGAGGCAGGAGTTGAGCACATGGTTGGAGCCGCAGGCGATGCGGGCGCCCCAGGTGAGGCAGGGCTCGAGGATGTGGCCGAAGTCGAAGGTGATGGAGGAGCTGCCGGCGAGGCAGGGCTGGAGAACATGGAAGTTGCAGGTGAGATGGAGGTTGAGATTGTGGCAGGAGCCGCAGGCGATGCGGGCGCCCCAGGTGAGGCAGGGCTTGAGGATGTGGCCGAAGTCGAAGGTGATGGAGGAGCTGCAGGTGATGGAGGAGCTCTCGGTGAGGCAGGGCTGGAGAACATGGAAGTTGCAGGTGAGATGGAGGTTGAGATTGTGGCAGGAGCCGCAGGCGATGCGGGCGCCCCAGGTGAGGCAGGGCTTGAGGATGTGGCCGAAGTCGAAGGTGATGGAGGAGCTGCCGGCGAGGCAGGGCTGGAGAACATGGAAGTTGCAGGTGAGATGGAGGTTGAGATTGTGGCAGGAGCCGCAGGCGATGCGGGCGCCCCAGGTGAGGCAGGGCTCGAGGATGTGGCCGAAGTCGAAGGTGATGGAGGAGCTGCCGGCGAGGCAGGGCTGGAGAACATGGAAGTTGCAGGTGAGATGGAGGTTGAGATTGTGGCAGGAGCCGCAGATGAGGCGGGAGCTGCAGGAGATGCGGGGGCCACAGGAGATGCAGGGGCCACAGGAGATGCAGGGTACGAGGTTGTGGCAGCGGCCCTAGGTGGCGCAGGAGGCGCAGACATAGCCGAAACCTGGGCACAGCAGTGGAGGCACGTCCTGCAGCCCATGCTGGAGAGCCTGACCTACCAGGAGCTGAGACCCTTTTCTGGGCGGGAAGAACCAGGCCCTGGAGAAGAGCCCTTTGAGGGCTGGCTGGACCATGCCTATGACATGCTCTACCTGTGGCGCCACGTGCCAGAGAGGGAGAGGAGGAGAAGGCTGGTCGAGTGTTTGAGTGGCCCAGCCCTGGATATCCTGTGTGGCCTCCTGGCAGAAGACCCCAGCCTCACTGCACAGGACTGCCTGGTTGCACTGATGCAGGTGTTTGGGGCCCAGGATGCGCTCATGACTGCACAGTTTAAATTCCTCACCTGCACCCAGCAGCCCGGGGAGAGCCTGTTTGCCTATGTGATGCGCCAGGAAGGCCTGCTGCAGGCGGCCACGGAGAAGGGGGCAGTGCACCCGGCCATGGCAGACCAGGTGCGTGCCCGGCAGTTGCTAATGCGGGCTCACCTGAGTCCCATGCTTTACAACAGGCTGAGGAGGATGCGCATGGAGGGGCGGCCTCCAGGCCTCCTGGGGCTGCTGCAGCTCATTCAGGAGACGGAGGCGTTGGAGGCTGCCCAGGCCAGGCAGGTGCTGTCCCACATGGAGGAAGGGGCTGATAGAGGTGGTGGTGCCCTGGCTGCTGCACAGGCTGCCCCAGTTGATGAAGATGTCACCCAGGCTGCTCCAGCCGCTGAAGAGGCCAGTGAGGCTGTTCACGACGCTGAAGACACCGCTGAGGCTGCTGCAGGAACCAGTGCTGCTGCAGAGGGCATCCCAGTCACCCAGGAAGTTGAAAGTGCTCCCACCCCAGCTCAGGTGGGTGGTGCTTCTGGGGCACACCCAGAAGATGCAGGCTGTGGGCCCTCGGGCCTTGCCTAAGCAATGGCGACCCTCATTCTGTAACCACATAAGGAAGGAAGGGGCAGGCTGCAGGATGCATCACTCTTGCTGTTGTTTGTGACTCAGTTTCCTTGCATGGTGACCTGTTTGCTGAATTTCCAGTGTTTTTCTGTGACTGTTCCGGGGGACCACGAGGCAGAGCAGTGTCCCAGTAGAGGGCCAAAGAGGGGTTCCCTGTAGTGAATGGACATTGTACCAGAGTCCGTTGTTTCCAGGGAGGTGTAATCTGGGGCCCTGGGCCAGGGAGAGGGACAAAGCTTGGGTGGCAAAGGTTCCTTGGTAGGGATCCCGGGGGGGAGGGAGGCCTTAGGGGCCTCTGGTGGTGGTTCTACATTCCCACTGTTGTGATTCCCTTCCCTTCAGCAGTTCCAGAGACCGATAATGGGGCAGGCCACAGTATGGGGGGTGGCTGACATTCCTCAGTAGGGATCCCAGGGGGAGGGATGCCGTGTGGCCTCTCGTGGTGGTTCTGTATTCCCTGTTGCAATTCCCTTCCCTTCACCAGTTCCAGTTGCATGTTTCTCTTCAATAAATCTTGTTGAATGTTTCTGCTGAGTCTTGCCTCTGCTGTGGGTGGGGGTAGGGGGCAGAAAATGATCCCTGCCAGGTCCTGTGGAGCCATCTCCCACTTAGAGGGTCACACTGAGACCAGGAGGCTGTGACATGATGAGAGCTTTTATTCTATCTTAAAGGTAGATTTTAATGTTTCGGAGTTCCATTGGTGCTCAGCTTGGGATGTTCCTATTTTCTGGAGCATCTGGAAATGGATGGGAATGATACTGGTGGTCCATTGGCATCTAGTGGCTAGGGGTCGGGGCATCTAAACATTCATGATGCACAGCATCGCACCTCATAGCAAAGTGTCCTGCCCAAGAGGTCATTAGTTCCCCTGGTGAGGAAGCCAGTATTCAGCTGATGCTATTGTTTGTTGGGAAACCCCTCACAGTACTTTAATTGGAAATACCCTAAAACTCGAAAATCTCACCACGGCGCAGTGATGACAACAGATTATTTAGCAAGTGAAAATCTCTAGGTACTTGTGGGGCTTCTGGGAGAATGGGGACAAACACATGCATTTTTCCAAAGAGCCAGATCCCACCCCACGAGCTCTGCTATTTTTGCACTGTTTTTAGTCCAGTTATCCAGAAGTTCCCAGCCTCCTCGGGCAGTACCATGTGACCAAGCCCCCACCCATCTTTGATGCCGAATAGGGAGAGGTTTCCATCCTTCCCAACTGGTACTGTTTTCTTTCAGCCCCAGAGAGTTTTCATGGATTGGACCCTTCAGGGTGACCATGCCCACAGATCACCCAGTGAGGACATTTTGGGACTGGATAAGCCCCTCCCATGCATAGACATGATCAAGTTCACCAATAACATTTTCTACCACTTCACATGGGAAATCTCTCTTCCTTAAATTGTGTGTACATTTCCAAGTATGGCGCCAACTAGCCCTCTGCCTTGCTTAGCAAAGTGGCATTGGTCCTGATCCTTCCCCTTCCCCTGGGGCTGGCCAGGCAGGGCTGGGAGCACAGGGACTACCCCACTACATACACATTACCTCTTTCAGAGGAAGCCAGGAGGGCTGCTGTGTGCTCAGGTCCTCTGGCAGTCAGGCTTCCTGCCATTTCTCCCATCATTCCCCTGGGAGGCATCTGGACGAATGGACACTTTGTGGTAAGTGGGATGAAGAGCTGCTGTTCACATCTGGCCCAGAGTTGGACAGAGCCTCTGGAGGAGGATGAGGCTTACAGGTTGGGCAGGTCTGGATAAAAGGTGGCAGGGCAGGTGGGCTCTAGGCTTAGGGAGCTCAAGGTACAGGGCCAGAGTGGGTGGACCTCGGTCTTCCGGAATTGAGTCCTATGGCTGAAGGCTGAGGGGGAGCCAGTCTGGTGTGAACAACACTCTTGCATAAGTCCTTCAAGCCCCAAGTAAAGTTGGCATCTTTTTGCTGCCAGCTGGGTGGGTCTGATCATAGAGGAGCCTTTGAGAGTATAGGGAAGAGTCTTTGGGATTAGGGGAGACCTCCAGGCACAACTTAAGTGTGCATATGCATGTGTGTGCATTCAAATGCATGCAGTGTGTATGAGTGCATGGGTGCACAAGCATGTGTGTGTGTATAGGTATATGTGGTGTAATGCGCACAGGTGCATGGATGTGGTTAGGTGTGGTATATGTGTATGAGTGATTTATATGTAGTATAAATGTGTGCACATGTATGTTTTGTGAGGTATGTCCATGTATGCTTTTATGTGTACATGTGTGTCTACATATGTGTGCTGTATGATTTTATGTGGTATGAGTGTGTGTGCATGTATATGATGTGTGCACAGGTGACTTATATGATCGTATATATGTACATTGTGTGGTTGATATGTGCTGTGAATGTGTTTGCATGTATGTTGTGTGAGCGCAAGTGAGTGTGTGCATGTGTCTGTTGGGCAGGGTGGCTTCTCAGGCTGTACCACCTTCTCTGATGGGAACCTGAGATTTCCATTGCCTTTCCTCTTCCCCTTTGAATATAAGGTCAAGGACTCTGGCCTAGTGCCAGACACTTCCCCAACACAGCCCAGCCACCTGATGGGACAGAGCAGACTGGCTGCTGGAGGAGACCCTGTCACACCCTTCGTGTCTGTCCTCACTGCCCAGAACTTTGGGTGTTTCACTCACGTTCTGGGAGAGATGGACAGACTTCCCCACAGGCCTGGACCTGCCTTTCCACCTTGTCTTTTCAGCCTCCTCCTCATGCCCTCCCATTCCACCTGCAGTCCAAGTCCAGCGTGGCTCAGCCCCTCCTTGCTCACCAACCACACCCTGGAGGCACCCTGTCACACTCACCTGCCCTTTGCAGTTTCCCCACGCCACAGTGCCAACTTTGGCATAGGAGCTGGAGTCTTGCTCTGAGGGCACACTCCAGTTCTGGTTTTCTAGGGACAGGTCCACTGGAACAGAATCCAGAGGCCCTCCTAGCAGCCAGGGAAACAAAAGACTTCAGGAAGAGTGAGGACTCATGGTTCAGGGTGATCAAGCCTGGCAGCTCCCTGTGCCTCCAGTGACCACCTTACAGGTTTCAAAGTCCAGATCCTTCCTAAGGTTTAGGGCTGGAGAGGCAGCCTGATCATGGTTTCTGGGACAGGCCAAACCCACTGGCATTGCCTCAGTTGCTGCTTTTGCTTTTCCATCAGTTACGTCCCAGACACACTAGGATCCTGAGCAAGACTGGGATGAGTTTTCAGGAGCACATGCATAGCTGGCTGAGGCTGCTGCAGAGGCCAGCACCCCCAGCGTGGCGCTCTGTTAGGGATTGAAATACGTCACCCAGAGGATGGATTGAAAGACAGTGTTAAGCACTCTGCTGTTAACCAAAAGGTTGGCTCTTGGAACCCACCAAGTGCTCCATGGAAGAAAGCTGAGGAATTCCGCTCCTATAAAGACTGACAGCCTTAGAAAGTCTATGAAATGGTTCTTCTCTGTCCTATAGGGTCAGAGTGAGTCAAAATCCACTCCATGACTATGGGTTGGTCAGGTTGGGATGGGTGAACATGGCTTGATTTGGAAATAGGGTTTCTCTCTTGTTATGTCAATGAGCTTAGAGTAGAGTAGGGTGGGTCCTCAATCTAAGGCCTTCGGAGAGGTGTCTTACGAAGGGGAGCACAGACAGACCCCTGAAGAGGGAAGAGACCACGTGAGAATCCGTCTGCAGGCAAGGAACGCCCAGGAACACCTGGGGCTGCCAATAAAGAAGGCCCTTCCCTAGAGCTGATGCCCGGTTTGGACTCCCAGCCTTAAGACTGTAACACAGTAACACCTGTTCTTAAAAGCCACCTAGTTTTATTATCTTTTGTTATAGTAGCACTGGGAAACTAAGACACTCTGCCCTCTAGGAGTTCCCTGGAAACTTAGAATCCTCTCCCAGGGCCGAGCCCTGTCTTCCAGCAGCAAAGGGGAGTGTGGAGACAAGGAGGCAGGCCAAAGGCCCCTCAGAGGGCTGCAGGGCTGGCACCCAAGCAAAGCCACCCACCCCTGGGGGCCTGGGGGAGCCGAGGGCACCTGTGAAGAAGAAGGTGGCTGCCCCAGGTGCACAGAGGAGACAGTAAAGGAATCAGGATGGCCTCCAGTTTACTATGTCCATTGAGTTAAGTTGGAGCTAGCTTTCCAGAATTCCCTGTGCTTTATGGTTCCAGGTTACGGTTGACCGCAGAAAAATGTGCACGAGAGTTGGAAGGGAAAACGAAGACAAAGCCATTTTATTTTATGCTCAGAAGTCTCACCTGGTCGACTGCACCCCCCAGCTTGCCTTCTTCCACTTCCCCAAGTGTTCTGGTTATCTGGTGCCACTCTGACAAGAATAAGAATAGACCACAAACAGGATGGCCTTAACAAACAGGAGTTTATTCTTATAATTTGGTGGCTTTAAGTCCAAGTTCAAAGTGCCAGGCTCTAGGGGAAAGCCCCTCAGCCTTGGGGTCCAGCTCTGCCTTCTGCTCCCAGCCCACTGGAGCTAGAGGCATTTCTTCACTCAGACAGCTGCTGGCTGCTGAGGCTGAGAAGCCCCAAGGCTGACAAGTCAAAAGGCACAGTCCCGATGTTACCAAACTACAAGGCAGGCCATTCACTTAAGTCCATTGTAAGTCCCAAGGTAGGCAGAACATGGCAGGCTGCTGAACAACGACACGGCTACGTGCAGGGTCCAAGCATGCCATAGGCTAGAGACCATTCCCAAAGCTTCTCCTTATATCCAGGAAGCAGACCACATCCCAAAGGCAGCTACTCAGCTGCTTATGGAGTTGATAGCCAGTCTCATCCTGGGGAATAACTACCACCAGCCGCCCAGCCACTCAACCGGGCCCAGCCAAGCTGACACACGAACATAACCACCACCCCAAGTCTCTGCCTTTAGCTCCCTTTAAGTCCTGGGCCAGTGTGAGTGTACCTCTGTGGGGAAGAGCACTAGCACGTCCCACAGGTCACCCAAGCACAGGTGGGAGGCAGTGGGAGACAGATGCGAGTTCCAGTTCCTCCTGCTCTCCCCGACTTCAGGTCCATCTCTCCTTCCCAGCGCCAGCCCTGCTGACTGCAGCCCCAGCCCCCCAGCACACACTGCCCCAGCCCAGAGGCACAGCACTGCTCAGCCAGTTCCCACACTCTGATGGGCTCACCTCGGTGCTGGGCCTCTGAGCCCCTTGATTCAGAATCATCGTGGTAGCAGGCTCTGCTTCTCTGAGCCCAGGGGCTGGAAAGCAGAGTGTATTCCCAGAGCTTGGTCCCTGCCCTACCACGAAGCCTTCATGCCTCCACTCACTCATACCCTCTGTGTGGCAGCGCCCTGGCTGCTCGCCAGCCTCAGGGCTCCTGGCCCTCTGACACCCACAGAGTCCTGAGAGCCTGCGGCCAGGGCGCACACCCCCTCACCTTGCAGTCCTCACCTTTGCCTTTCGCAGATGACGCAGGCCACATTCTCTGGGACTTTTTTCCCAGCTGTTAAAGGGCCGTGGGAAAAATAGAGCAGGGGATGGGGTAAGTTTAACCAGTGAGGACAGAGTAGGTCTCACTGCCAAGGTAACATTTCTGCACAACCTTGGTGAGAGGGAGCCATGTGCTTGTGTAAGGAACACCATCCCAGGCAGAAGGAACAGGCAGTGCAAAGGCCCTGAGGCAGGTGCGGCTGGGCCAGTAGGAGGAACAGCAGCACAGAGGTTGATGTGGCTGCAGCAGAGCAGGGAGGAGTGGAAGTAGTGGAGGGTGTGGTCAGTAAGGGCCTTGTGGCCATAATGACTTCAGGTTTACTAATGCCACAGGTCACTGTTTTAAAGAATTGCTCGGCCTTGGGACTGTCCTGCAAAGGAGCCAGAGCCAGGTGTGTGAGGCCTTGTCCATTAGCATTTGGGGCATGGTATCTCCCCTTCCATTCACTGTCCTCGGCTCTCTCATGAGCCCTCTGGGATCCAGTCAGCTGAAGACAGGCTCCCAGCTCAATGACTTGCCAGTTGAGACCTCTCCCAAAGGCCTGTTGTGACATTTAGCTGACACAATGGATGTGGCCTCCCAGGTATGAGGCCTGGTAGCGTGAGGTGTGCTCAGTGTTGGAAGTCGGGAAGGAGCAGTCCAGTTCCAATGGGGTGGACTGCAAGCATAAGCTAGAAATGCCCCCTTCCCAGAGTTCCTGGTAACTTAGTTCTCACTGACTGACTAGGCCTGGAAATGGATGAAGCCGGGGGCTTGATGCTCATGCCCTGCAATGTTATCTGCCTGCAAAAGATACAGACTTAAGAGGCCTTGGGCTCTTTTCTTTTTTTTAATTTTTAAAATTGTGCTTTAGGAGGGGAGGTAACACAACAAAAATAATTTTTTTGAGAAATTGTGATTTAGGTGAAAGTTTACAGAGCAGACTGGTTTTCCATTCAGCAGTCCACACCCATTCTGTTTTGTGACATGCACTGCAATCCCCACAATGCAACAGCACTTTTCCCACTTCTTCCCCTCACCCATTTCCCTTCATCCTTCCTTTCCATCCCCTACTACCTTCATAGTTCTATCTCTGGGCCAGTGCTGCCCTCTTGATCTCATATGATTGATTGTTCTAAGGAGTGTGTACAATCCTGGGATCATTGTTAACCTATAGGCCTGTCCATCATTTAGCGAAAAGTTGAGCCTGGAGGGTTGAGTTCAGTTTCTGGCTTGAAGGGTGTCTAAGGACCATAATCTTGGAGGTTCCACAAGTGTTCATCAGATCAGTAAGCCTGCTCCTTGGTAATTTTGGGTTTTGTTCCATATTTTTCTCCCACTCTATGCAAGACATTCTGTCCTCATCCCTTTCAGAGTGGTCAGCAGTGGTAGCTGGGCACCATCTAGTTCTTCTGGTCTCAGTGTCATAGAGGCCGGGATTCACCTAGTGTATTAGTTCTTTGGATGATTTGTTTCCTGTGACTTTGATTTTCTTCTCTCCTTTTCTCTGGATGGGGCAAGACCAATATTTGCACCTTAGATGGCCGTTCACAAGCTTCTAAGACCCCAGGTGCTATTCACCAAAGTAGAATGTAGAACATTGTCTTTGTGGACTATGTTATGCCAATTGACCTTAGTGTCCCCTAAGACTATGGTCCTGAGCCCCCATTCCCTCAAGGTGTTTGGTTATGACTAAGACATTTCCATAACTTTGCCCCTGTATGCTCTACTATATTCATAGATATATTTGCAGCACATATAAACACATATATAGAGATAGGCTCTGTCAAACCTATAGGTATTCGTGGATGTAGTCCCATTAGTCTTCCTACACTTGTTCAGCTTGTGTGTCTATCACGTATCTACTCATAGATTATTGTTATTACTATTATTGCAGGATTGTGTATGTAACAGCATTTATCTTTGTTGCTTTGACTCTTGTGCTCCTCCCAGAGTCTTCCTTTACTTTGATCATTTTGTGCTCACCCCCCGCTTATTGTGTATTGCCTTTCCCCTCACCCAAGTTAATACCTGTCAACCTTCTAGTTAGTGCTTTCCCTTCCTTCCCTTCCCTTCCCTTCCCACCCCTGGTAACCATCTAAGAATATTAAACTTTGTATGAAAACCTTTCTTGACTCGTATAATATTTGTCCTTTTGTGATAGACTAATTGTACTTGGCATGATGTTCTCTAGGTTCAGCCATGTTGTGAGGTGTTTTACAGATTCATCATTATTCTTTAAATTGCATAGTATTCCATTGTGTGTATGTACCGTAGTTTGTTTATCTATTCATCAGTTGATGGGCACTTAGGTTGTTTCCATCTTTTTTCT
>NW_006922881.1:120388-121991 GCF_000298275.1 Orycteropus afer afer | reverse complement strand
AAAAAAAAAAATGAACCAGGAACAGGGCAAAGAAAAAAGGCTGAAAACTAGAACCTGGGACGGGAAGAATAAAGAATGATAATAAAAAGGACAAAAGTAATAATAATAGTAGTGTTAAAACAGACAAAAACAAACAAACTAAAAAAAAAGAAAAAAAGAAATCTGGACAGGGTGGGGCAGGGCACCCAGGCTCCCTCGCAACACACAGACTGGGATGGAATTCCTGCCAGCCTAAAAGGTGGGTGGGAGTGAGGGGGGCCACACCACCTTTTCACCAAGAGGGTGTGAGATATAAGAGTAGCAAGGGGAATGTCGCACCTTTTCAGTAGTCTATGCATCTGGTATGTCTTTGTGGTTCCCAGCAAGCAGAGCCTGTTCTTAAGTCCCTGGAGTCTGGGAGAATGCTGTCACTTTAAATATCCAAAATGGTCAAGCCACTTGTAAACATTCAAAATGTCTGCGCCCTCTGGACAAGAAAAAGTCCACAGCTCTGCCCGCCTTCCTCTCCGCTGTTTTTCCTTTTATTCCCTAGCCACCAGAGCAGTCCTCCGTGCAGTCCCTGGCTAGCATGGCTGACTTTTAGGTTAATTCTTAGGTCCTACCACATAAACAGGATGTTTAGCACTGAACAGTTCTGTTATGCATAACATATAAGCACCCCTTCTTTACAGTTGAATATCAAGCCCCAGTAATCTCTTCAAGTCCATCTTTTATCCCGCTGAAGTTCTCAAACAAGAAAAATCTTAAAAGCCATTCTTACTGGAAGGAAAAAAAAATTTACTCTTATTTCAGATATCTCACTAACAAGTCATTATATATCCTCACTATTCTATAGTTTGAGAATAGCAGGTATTTGTGAGACATAAGATAAAGATCACTTCCTCTTAATGAAGGTAGTAATGAAGAGTGGAAAGAATACTGGACTAGGGATTCTGAAGATCATAAACCTAGCTGGCCTTGATGACAATACTTCATTAACTGAAAAACTTACTATAATTTTCTCCATCCAGTAGTAGCTAAGTTGTTCTGGGCATACAATGAGGAGCAGAGAAAAATATTCCTGGCTTTCTGCAAGCTCAGAATTTAATAAGAGTAATAGACAATTAAACCCGCAATTACAATTACATATGCTATTAGAAAAGGAGGTGCCGTATTGGAAACGCAGAGCAGGAAGGCTCAGGAAGGTCAAGGGACTGGGGTACAAGGATGATTTCCCAATAAAGTGACATCTAAGACCTCCTTCTGTTATCTTTCTAGCTCACTATATTCCCTTCCACAGACCTTTCTACCTTTGATAACTCAGGACCTTTCTTTCAGTGATCTTATTCCAGTTCTCACTCACTCAAATATCAATGAATGCCCCATCAGAGGGAACTTTCTGAATCTTTTTCTTTGCAGTCATTAACGTATCAGCCTCTTTTATTCAGACACATGTATAGGTGTCTGAAATGGTCGTCACTTAGGATTGATTCAGCTATATATTGTCTATTTCATGTTAGTAGGAGTTTCAGACAAAGAATACCAGAAAGATGTTTACTTGTGTTTTATTGACTATGCAAAGGCATTTGATTGTGTGGATCATGACAAATTATGGATAACATTG
>NW_006922881.1:118158-119503 GCF_000298275.1 Orycteropus afer afer | reverse complement strand
AGGGATTGTGGGGCTGGCGCGGGATCGGGCAGTGTTTCGTTCTGCTGTGCATGGGGTCACTATGAGTCGGAAACGACTCAACGGCACTTAACAACAACAACAACAACAACAGGAGTTTCAGGAAGAAAGAACCTTTCTGTCAACAGAAAAACTGGGTAATCCATAATTATTTGTTGAATAAATTAATCTACATTGACTATCCCAGAAAATGTTTAAAGAATCAAAACAATTAACAAAAACCCCTGACATTAATATATTTTCAGACTATAAAATCAGTTTATATTTGTTACCTCACTTGAGTCTAACGTTCCTATGATGGAAGGTTTGCATGCCCAAGAAAGCAAAAATTCAGGTAGGTCAAATGACTTCAAGGCCACAAAGATAGTACATAAGTATTAGCAAAGCCAAAATGGAAATTTAGCTCCTTAAAGTACAATATGGTTCCTTTACTGTACTAAATAGAAATGTGATTGAAAAAAAAAAGTCATGATATTTAGCTTTGTTTCCCACTCTTAGAGCTCAGCTTGGTGTTGGTTACTAAATGGAGCATACCTCTGGGTGGTGCTGACCAAAATGCAGGGCCCTAAGCCAACCAGGCAGAGCACAATATAGAGGCAGGCTATACTCAGCATACCAGGGGTTTAGTCAGGCTGGAAGTACTTGCTGTGAGAAAGATGCAACACTTCTTAGGAGTTGGTTGGAAGTCTTTGTGCACAGTCAGCATTATATGTTGGTGACACTGGAGATCTGTGGGTGTCTCCAGAAAGAGGCCGATCTGCCAGTAGAAGGCACTGGTGGTGCCCACATAGGCTGGTGGTATCTGCACTGTGAGGTTTATTTCTGGGGGGACTTGTGCAATCTCACAACTTGCTGACAGTGGGCAGGTCAATGTAGGAAGCACCATTCTATGGCTTGTGGCAAGGGAAGGATGGAGTGACTTCCCCAAAACAGTTGTCACGGCTGACTGTGCAGTAGCATCTGTGTGCAGATGACAGGGGTGGGACTAGTCCCCTAGAAGGTAGCAAACAGATTTACAGTCATCACACAGAAAGTCCATGTTGTTTGCAGGGTGTAGGTACAGGCCAAAGAAGGTGCTTGAAACCGCAGCTACACAGAAATTTTACTTATTCTTACAAAATACTCGTAGACTTATCCTCTGTGTTATGTCCTTATGAAGGGAGTCATTATCAGAAGGCATTGTTGTATTATCCTTGACTTGGTTAGGTGTTGTATTGATGTGGTATTCAGGGATATGTCAGGTTTATGTGACCAGTTGTTGTTGTTGTTGTTGTTGTTATGTGCCGTCGAGTCGGCCCTGACTCATAGCGACCCCTCCTTGGGTTTC
>NW_006922881.1:106998-117616 GCF_000298275.1 Orycteropus afer afer | reverse complement strand
GCTGGCCACACTATCTGGCTCTGTTACTGGATTTGGTGTTGCAAATGTCGCCTCCTGTTTTGCCAATGATACAGATGAATCCTCAACCAAATCAGGTGCTGTTGACATCATTAGTGCTTCAAGTTTGTGAGTTGGGCATGGCTCTGTTGATCCTGATAGTTGTAAACCTTCTAAGGACCTTCTTGGCTACTCCAAAATGTGAATCTTTTTTATGGATGTTTGTTAATAGAACTTCATATCCAGAATTTGCCTTTAAATCCACTTGTCTCAGTCTTCAGTCTTCACCACCTCACTAAAACCACTCTTGTTGAGGTCACCAACTCCTCCGATTTCCCAACCCAATAGTGACCACTCAGTTTTCACTGTAGTGCACCTCTAGCAATGTTTAGAGGTGATCTTCCCTTCCTTCTAGATATACTTTCTTCCCTTACCCTTTTCTCTCTTGTCTCTTTTATTACCTCGACAGTAGTAAAAGACTTCCTAACTGGCTTCTTCTAGTTTCTCAGACCGCCTAACTCTGTAGCACCATCAAACAAAGTACACCACCCTCTTTCCTCCTCGGTCACTCCCCTCCTCTTTTATATTTTGATGCAAAGGTTTATTATTATTATTTTTTTAGGTTACCCTGTGATTTATGATTTTCTTCCCAAGTTTAGAACAGTTTGTTCTATCTAAAAATTGTCTTGACTTCTTCACCACATAGAAGTTCTGTAACTACACATTTTTTTTTCCCTCTTTTTGGTCTGTAGTTGTCCTTATTTGTTAATTGATGTCTGTGGTTCCCTATTTACAGTCTTGTAGCTGATTATACTTTGGATCTTTCTATAACTGGTTTGGTTCTGGGTTATGTCATCATATGTGTTACTCATCAGTTGTTGTTTGCTTTTTTTGGTTCCCTGTCCACAGGACTCCCTTTTGTATTTCCTGTAAGGTTGGCCTGTTTATAACAAATTTACTTAATTTCTGCTTATCTGAAAATGTCCTAATTTCACCCTCATATTTGAGGGACAATTTTGCTGTGTATATAATTCTTGGTTGGAAATTTTTTTCTTTCAGGATTTTATATATATCATCCCATTGCCTTCTCACCTGCATGGTTTCTGCCAAGAAATCAGAGCTTCATCTTATTGGTTGCCCTTTGTAGGTAACTTTTTGTTTTTCCCATATGTTTTCAGGATTCTTTCTTTGTCTTTGGTTTTGGTGAGTTAATTTTACTTATTTTTACAGATCATCAGAATCCTTTGGGGTTTTTCTGTCCTCTTTGGGGTTTTTCACCTTCTTGAATGGAAACATTCCTGGCTTTCATCATGCTAGGGAAATTCTCTTCCAACAAATATTCAAGAATTTTCCCTGTAATTTTGTGTATTCCTGTTCTGGAATTCTGATTACATGTAGGTCATTCCTCTTGAAGGTATCCCACATTAATCTTAGGCATTCTTCATTTTGTTTTGATCTTTTTCTCTGACTGATCCCTTATCAAAGTAGTATTGAGATATTTGTCTTTAGTGTCACTAATACTATCTTCCATTGATTTGATTCTACTCTTTTGCCCATTCTATGTATTATTTATTTCTGAAATTTTGGTATTCATCTGGATTTCTATCTGTAGATTTTGTCTCATTTCTAATTTTTCATTTATTTTGTCATTTTGTTCTTGTGTTGTCTTCCCAAATTGTTTTAGGGTTTTGTCTGTGTTTACCTAAATGTTGTCAGTGTTTTTGTTAATCTGTCTCTCAATCCATTGACGGTACCTAAATATAATTCTTTTCAATAACTTAGCAGGGAATTCCAATGCTGCTTCTTCCTCAGGGGTGTTTTCTGGGTCTGTGTCTTGGTCCCTTGTTTCTACTTCTTTGTGTGGACTGTGATGGTCTGTTGTGTCCAAGACATTGTGACATAGTTGTATTTATATTTAATTGGTGATTGTATGTTGGTGTGATTTGCCCAATATTTTTTTTCTTGTTGTTTTGTTTTGATATGTCTGAGTAAGCAGGGTACTGTGCTCCTCGATTTTCTACTTGGCAGCACTTATGCACTCACCACTTGTCTCCTGGTGGGTGTGATAGAGAATGAGAGTGGGTGCACAATTCTCTGTTAGTGGTTTGTGAAAAGTAGTTTAGGGTGAATTGGGCTCATACTGGCTGTTGTCTATCATTGGCCATTTGGTGCCAAAGCAAGTGATGGCCCTCACTCAGTAGGTGGGGCTACAGGAGGTGTGGGTATGGTTGGGTCATATGGGCACAGCTGCTGTCTCCCTCTCAGAGAAAAACAACAGTTAAATAAAATAAAAACAAGAGGACAAAACACACACACTGCCTGAACACAATCACCAAAAAGAAAAGAAAAAAGGGAAAATAAATGAGAAAAAATATTTAAAGAAATACTTTAAAAAGACAAAAGAAATATGAATAGAAAAAGAGAGAGAGAAAAAAAAACACAATATTTTGGGAGCGGGGAATAAGAGAAAAGAGCTAGAATAAAAGAATAATAATAATAAAGAGAAAAATGCAAAAACAAAAACAAGGGATGGGAAGAACCAAAAGAAAGAAAAAAAGATGGGAACCAGGAAAAGAGAAGAGAATAAAACCTAAAAACTAGAACCCAGGAAGGGAAAAAGAAAGAATAAAAATTAAAAGGAAGAAAAAAAGAATAATTTAAAAACAAACAAACAAAATCAGAGGTGTGTTTGTGTGTGTAGGGCACCTAGGCTCCATCAGAGCACACAGACTGGGATGGAATTCCTGCTGGTCCAGAAGGTGGGTGGAGGTGGTGGATGGCCACCTCTGTTCACAAAGAGGGTGTGGGTTTAAGAGGAACAAGGGAAATATCACACCTTTCCAGTTGTTAGCTTCCAGTGTGGTTCCTTGTGCTGTCCTCAGCAATTGGAGCTTATTTTTAGGTCACTGGGATACAAATGCTGCTGCTTTAAATATCAAAAATGGCCATACCTCTTGTAAATATTCAAAGTGGCTGCACCCTCCAGACAGCTGATAGTCCACAGCTCAGTTTATCTCCTTTTTTGCTGTTTCCCTTTTTAGTTGTCAGCCACCAGTGCAGTTGTCCATGCAGCCCTTGGTGAACAGGACCAGTTTTTAGGTTACTGACCCAGGTCCTAACACCACTTGTAAATATTCCAACTGGCTGCACCATCAAGATAGCTGACAATCCACAACTCTGTTTGTCTCCTTATTCACTGTTTTCATTCAGGTTCTTCTACTGGTTGGTGTTTAATCCACTTCTGTATTCTTCCTTTCAAAGATCAGGTCTCAAGGATTATCTTCTGTACCTGTGTTAATTGTTTTCTCTCTTCTTTCTTGAAGAGGGTCTGTGTAGCCTGTCTGTCTATTCCACCATCTTACTGGAAGTCCTGTTTACTGAGGCTTTACAAGTTTCCTTAAAAAAAAAATTGGTGAGGTTTATTAATCTTCTTTGAGGTTGTCTTGTAATTTATTATTATCTTCCCAACTTTAAAGAAGTCTGTTCTCTCTTTGTATCATCAAAACTTCCTCTCCAATTGGAAGTTCTTTAACTATACCACTTATTCCGTTTTTGCTTTCTAGTTGCCATCATTTACAAATTGACATTTCTGGTTCCCTATTTTCAGTCTTGTAACACAATGCAACACACTGCCATGGAGTCGGATCTGACTCATAACGACCCCTCCTTGGGTTTCCAAGGCAGTATCCTATGGAAGTAGATTGCCCAACGGTTTATTTTATTTTTGATACTTCTATTTCTGGGTTGATTTCCAGGTGATGTTGTCATGAGTCTTAATCTCAGGCTGTTGTCTGCCATTGTTGGCGTGAATGATTCATTTTAACATTTCTTGAAGGTTGTTCTGATTCTTCCAAATTCCCTTAATTTCTGTGTGTCCTAATTTTGCCATCATATTTGAGAGAGAATTTTGCTGGATATATAATTCTTGGCTGGCAGTTTTGTTTTTTTTTCTTTCAGGGTTTTATGTACACCATTGCATTGCCTTCTTGCCTGCATGGTTTCTGCTGAGAAATTAGAGCTTAGTCTTATTGGTTCTCCTTTGTAGGTGACTTTTCATTTTTGCCAACTTGCTTTAAGGATTCTTTCTTTGTCATTGTCTTTGAAAAGTTTCATTATGATATGTCTTGGTGATTTCTTTTGGAGTCTGTCTTATTTGGCATCCATTGGGCTTCTTGAATGCATATATTCTCATCTTTCATGATATTGTGGAAGTTTTTTTTTTTATAAGAAATCTTCAATATCTTTTTAGGTGCTTTTTTTTTGGTCTCTTTTAAATGTTCTGGAATTCTGTTCATATGTAAGTTATGATGGTGTCCCACATGATTCTTAGCTTACTTCATTTTTTTCATGATTTCTTTTCTGACAGTTCCTCTAACAGATTAGCGTTGAGAGATTTATCTTCAATCAATAATTTCGTGTTCCACTGATTCAGCTCTACTTCTTTGTCCTTCTGATGTATTATCTCTTTCTGAAATTTTACCATTAATCTTCTAGATTTCTATTTGCTGTTTTTTTGCAGTTTCTAATTGCCATTTATGTTGTCAATTTGTTTTTGTATATATGTTTTAAAACTCTTTTACAGTTTTGTCTGTGTTTTCTTCAATATTGCAAAGGGGGGGATGTGGCACAGTTCTGGTGCAAGTGGTGTCCTCAAACTTCCCATCTGTTGAGGTACCTAAATATAATTCTTTGAATGTCATATCAGGTAGTTTCACTAGCATTTTTTTCTCTGGAAGACTTTCTGGCCCTATATTTTAGTCCCTTGTTTGAGCCATCTTGTGCTTTTTTTTTTTCCGTGTGTGTGTGTGATTTGAAGTTATCTGTTGTCTCCAAGATGTTGTAGTCTTATTGTATTAATTTGTTGATTATATGTTGGTTACGTGGATTTGGTAGCAGGTGGGGGGTGTGGGTGTGAGTCTATGATCACTGATTGTGTAGAGCAGCTGAGGGCAGACTAGGTGGGTGTTAACCACTGTCTGTCATCAGTCCAGTAGTGCTGGAGCATGTGGTGGAACTTGCCCAGTGAGTGGGGCAGCAGATGTGGGTGGGTATGGCTTGATAGTGTCACTGGCTTCCAACTGCTGGGGAAAGATAGAAAGAGAAAAAAGGGGGAGAGAAGGGAGAGGAAAAGAAGAAAAGGGGGGCTAGGAAGAGGGAATACCTAAGGGGATAAAAAGGGGAAAAGAGGAACAGAAGAAACAAGACAAATGCTGCACAGTTCTGGTGCAGGTGGGAGCTGCCAAACACAGCTGTGGGGTAAATGTGGCATCTGCTGTGTGCGAGCTTGTTGTTAGGTGCTGTTGAGTCGGCTCCAACTCATAAAGGACCCTGTGTGTGACAGGATGAAACACTGCCAGCCTCATAATCGCTTCTATGCCTGAGCCCCCCGTTGCAGCCGCTGTGTCAGTCCATCTTGTTGAGGGTCTTCCCCCTTTTCAATGACCCTCCACTTTACCAAGCATAATATCCTTCTCCAGGGAATGGCCCCTTCCGGCAGCATGACCAAAGTAGGGGAGATAAAGTCTGGCCATTCTTGCAAAGAGCATTACAACTGCACTTCCTCCAGGACAGATTTGTTAGTTTTCCTGGTAATCCATGGTACTTTCAGTGTTCTTTGCTGACACCACAACTCAAAAGCATCAGCTCTTCTTCAGTCCTCCTTATTCATTGCCCAGCTCTCACAGGCATATGAAGCTACTGAAAATACCATGGCTTGGTTAGGCACACCTTAGTCTTCAAAGAGACATCTTTCTTCTAAAGAGGTCTTTTTTTTAAATTTAATTTAATTTTTATTGTGATTTGGGTGAAAGTTGACAGAGCAAATTCACTTTCCATACAGCAGTTCACATACACTTTGTCTCACCACATTGACTACAGTTTACCACAATGCAGCAGATTTGCCTAGAGCAATAGGTCGTCTGATTTCTTGACTGCTGCTTCCATTGGTGTTGATGGTGGAACCAAGTAATATGAAATCTTTGATGAGTCCAATATTTTCTCAATATTTCTTATCGTGATGCTGCTTATTGGTTCAGCTGTGCGGATTTTTGTTTTCTTTATGTCTGTAGGAGCATGCAGCACCAAATACAAAGGGCCAGGGTTGTACTGCTGGAATGTGGAGGGGTGGGGTGGGTGAAGTACTTACTCAGCTGAATTAAAGATGAAGAAAAAAAAAGACGGAAATGGAAGAAAATGAAAAGAAAAAGAAAAGGAAAAGAGGGAAGGAGTGAGAAGAAGGGAAGAAAGAAAAAAGAAAATGGAGAGGAAAAAAAAAAAACTGGTCCAAGTGTTTGCTGCCAAAGAGAGGTGCAGCAGGAACACAGGACTCACTCTAGGAGGGCTCACACTGCTGTCCACGGAGGGGTAAGGGGGGGTGCCACAGAGCACAGACAGGGGCGGGGCCAAAAGAGGGGAGAAAAGAGCAGGTGAGGAGGAGAAACTAAGGGACGCCTAAAGAAGCAGGCCAGAAGAGCAGGAGAAAGGGGATAAAACCCAGGAAGCCAAAGAGAAGAGCAATCAGCCGAAGGGATTAGGTGAGGAGGAGAAACTAAGGGAAAGAAATAAAAGGAAAACAAGGAGGAGGAGAGGCAAGAACAGAGAAGGAAAACGGAAAAAGCCAGCAAGTGGCACAGTGCGAAAGCGCCGGCCCCCAAGCCTGGGTGTCCGGGAATGCAGCACTCACTGCTGGAGCCCACGTCTCTGACTGATTGTGTGCGCAGTGGATGAAGGCCTCCTCCTTTCTGGGATCTAAGAAACATTAAAACAAAAGGACAAGGGAACAGAAAGAGAACAAAAAGAGAAAAGGAAAAAAGAAAAGAAAAGGGGGAGGGAAACAGAAGAACTAAACTGAAAGATAAAGAAAAAGAAAAATGGCCCAGCACTGGCAGTGTAGAGATTTGATCAGCTGCCAGGTGGGGAGGGCCATGCCTTTAGTCACAGGGAAGTTGGGGAAGAGGGGAAGACACATCCCTCTGGTCTCCTGATCACTGATGTGGGTAGCGCAGTCCTGGGCAAGTGGAGCGGGTTACCTGCTTGTTGCTCCAATCGGGACATGGCTTGCAATAATTCAAAATAGCCTCTCTGTGCCGGTTGGCAGTTTACTGTTCCTTGTTCACTGTTTTTGTTCAGTGTCTTCCTCTCATCAGTATTTGATCTATTTCTCTATCCCAGGATTGTCATCTGTAGCCCCCCCCCTTTTTTTTAGAGGATATGGATAGTGTTTCTGCCTAGTCCATCACCTTGGAACCTCCCTCTCTTTTTCTTTCCAGAAAAATCTTGGGGTGCTTTGCTTGAAACACAGCTTCAAAGAGAAAAATACCATTGGAAATGGCAACAAGCTCAAACCACCAATTAAGAAGCACCTCGGCTAGATACTTCTAAGTGGGGGGAGGCTAGGAGATAGGGTACATGCTGAGACCACAGTGCCCTTCAGAGGTGGGGCAGAAATGAGACTCTTCTCAAGTTAAGGGCCACTGTTCTGAAAGTCACAGAAAAATAGAAAACAAAGCCCTGATTAGATTAATGGAACCTAAGGACACAGGAGTGATGGAATGTCCATTTGAAGACCTAGTCAAGTGAGGGACAATATAAACATGTTGGCAAAATCAATCCTATTAGAAAACCAACATGGTTGCTATATGCAACAGGTACAAAACAAAAATAATACAACGAGGGAAAGAATGGAAGCTAACAGCAGCTGAATACCACACCATCACAGGAATTACACAAGAAAGACAGGAAGAGTCAAAAGAGAACCTACAGATTGGGAACAAATATTTGGCAATGACATATCTGACAAGGGACTTATCTCTAGAATTTATGGAAAACTCCAACACCTCAACAACAAAAAGATTAACAATCCAATTGAAAAATGGGCAGAAGACATAAATAGACACTTCACCAAAGAGGGTATTCAGGCAGCCAAACACATGAAGAAATGCTCATGATCGTTAGCCATGATCTCATGAGAGATGCAAATCAAAACAACAATGAGATACCATCTTGCCCCAGCACTAATAGCAGAGTTAAACAAGACAGAAAATAGTTAAGTGCTGGCAAGGATATGGAGAGATTGGGACTCTCATATACTGCTGATGTGACTGTCAAATGATACAACCATCATGGAAAGCAGTATGGTGATTCCTTTAAAAGTTGGAATTAGAAATACCATTTGACTCAGCCATTCCATTACTAGGTATATATCTGTTTTGGTTACCTAGTGCCACGCTGACAAGAATATATCGCAAATGGGATGGCCTTAACAAACAGGAGTTTATTCTCTTACAGTTCGGGAGGCTAGAAGTCCAAGTTCAAAGTGCCAGGCTCCAGGGGCTGAGTGAAAGCCCCTCGACCTTAGGCTTCAGCTCTGCCTCTTGCTCCTGACCCACTGAGGCATCTCTTCACTCAGGCAGCTACTGGCTGCTGAGGCTGACAAGCCCAAGGTCGACAAATAAAATGGCACAGTCCTGAAGTTACCAAACCACATGGCATACCATTAATTCAAGTCCATTGAAAGTACCAAGGTCGGCAGAGCATGGCAGGCTGCTGAACAATGACACAGCTACATGCAGGTTCAAGCATGCCATAAGCTAGAGACCGTTCCCAAAGCTGTTTCTTATATATGGGAAGCTGACCACATACCCAAAGGCAGCTACTCAGCTGCTTGTGGTAGATCCCACCATGGAGTTGATTGCCAGTCTCATCATGGGGAATAACTACCACCAGCTGCCCAGCCACTCAACCAGGCCCAGCCAAGTTGACATACCAACTTAACCACCACAATATCCTAAAGAAGTGAGAGCCAGGACAAAAACAGACACATGCACACCCATGTTCATTGCAGCACTATGTACAATAGCCAAAAGATGGAAACAACCTAGGTGTCCATCAACAGCAGAATGGATAACCAAACTATGGTACACACACACAGTGGAATACCATGCAACCCTAAAGAATAACATAGAATCTGCATAACACTGCAAAATGTGGATGAACTTGGAGGACATAATGGTTAGTGAAAAAAGTCAATCACAGAAGGACAAATATTGTATTAGTCCGTAATTGTAAAAAGTCAAGGAAACGTTTATCTATGGAAGGAAATTTTCTTTGTTGGTTACCAGGTGTGGGAGGGAAAGGGAGGGGAGGAAACACTGTTACATAGGTAGAGAGAAGTATGGATTGAGTGAAGGGAAGGGCAATGTACCAAATGTGAGTGATCAATACAGTGGCATTGAGAAAAAGGAGGACAGAGAGGTACATGGGAGGTACAGACAACAAAGATGAACCCTTTTGCACATACAGCACTGCGTTGTCAGTGAAGGCAAACATGGATATATGGGTGGATAGATGGGTGGACAGGCTGAACTATTAGGAATGTCTGTGCAGGGGGGAGTGTGCCCAAGACCATGTATAGGGTTGGCAGACAATGTTTCTACAAGTATATTGGTATGTTCTGTAAGAATACCCAGGTATATAGAAGAGCTGACAAGGGACAAGGTTGGAGTCACTTCTTGGCCACAGCCACCTACCCAGAGGGAGCAAGTAGTTGGGCCTGTGGGCTCGGAACCATAGTCTCAGGGGATATCAAGCTCAATTGGCATAACATACTACACAAAATACTGTCCTACTTTGGTGAGTAGCAACTGGGATATTAAAAACTTGTAAGCAGCCATCTAGATGCATTGATTGGTCTCTCCTCATCCAGAGCAAAGAAGAATGAAGAAAACCAAAGATTCATGGAAACAATTAGTCCAAGCGACTGGTACACCATGTGATCCTCAGCCTATATGACTGTGAGACCAGAAGAACGAGATGGTGCCTGGCTACCACTGTCAACCACTCAGAAGGGGATTTAAGTAGGAGATCCTGGATAGAGTGGGAGAACAATGTGGAACAAAATTCAAAATCATTAAAAAAAAAAAAAAGGACCAGATTTCCTGGTCTAATACAGCCTGATGGAACCTCTGAAACTATGGCCCCTAGCTGCCCTTCAGGTCTGGAATTGAACCCTGTGGTGGTTAGGTTTGTGTGTTAACTTGGCTAGGCCTGGTTGAGTGGCTGGGCAGCTGGATGTAGTATTCCCCATGATGAAACTGGTAATCAGCTCCATGGTGGAATGTACTGTGAGCAGCTGAGTGGCTGCCTTTGGGTATGTGGTCTACTTCCTGTATATAAGCTGAAGCCTTGGGGAATGATCTCTAGTTTATGGCATGCTTGAACCCTGCATGTAGCTGTGTCGTTGTTCAGCACCCTGCCATGCTCTGCCGACCTTAGTACTTTCAATGGACTTGAATTAATGGCCTTCCATGTGGTTTGGTAACTTCAGGACTGTGCCATTTTATTTGTCGACCTTGGGCTTGTCAGCCTCAGCAGCGAGTAGCTGCCTGAGTGAAGAGATGCCTCTAGCCTCAGTGGGCCGGGAGCAAGAGGCAGAGCTGAAGCCCAAGGTTGAGGGGCTTTCACCCAGTCCCTAGAGCCTGGCACTTTGAATTCAGACTTCTAGCCTCCCAAACTGGAGAATAAACTCCCATTTGTTCAAGCCATCCCATTTGTGGTATATTCTTGTCAGAGTGGCACTGTTGTTGTTGTTGTTAAGTGCCGTCGAGTCGTTTCCGACTCATAG
>NW_006922881.1:96754-105076 GCF_000298275.1 Orycteropus afer afer | reverse complement strand
TGGGAGAATAGAAGGGTTGTGAATGCACAGGGAGACAGCTCAGGGGCAGGAGTGCATGGGAGGGAAGGACACAGGGAAGAGGTAACTAACTATGAGGAAGAAGTGGGAGGGAGCTGTTGCATTGTGGGAAATTGTAGTCAATGTCGCGAGACAAAGTGTATATGAGCTGCTGTATAGAAAGTGAATTTGCTCTGTAAACTTTCACCCAAATCACAATTTGAAAAAAGAAGAAGAAGAAATACAGGAGGGCTTTAGGCAGTGAACTCTCCATAGACTGAAAGCAATTTCAGAAACTATGATTTCTCAAAATAAAAGAGAGTTTAAAGAATGGATATAGGGCTCAAAAAAGAGATAAGAAAACAGAAATGAAAGGAAGGTAGCAGAACTCAGAAGAAAATGGCAAAAGAAAGAAGTGTACATGTGGGGACAGATGAAGAAATTATCCTCCACACACTTCCTCCCACCTCCTCATCCACGTCTGACTTGTTGAATTATTAGGTGTATATTGTCAAGGTTTCTAACAGTTACATCCTGTGTGATAGTAGCACAGGTATGAATGTATAGTTCCACAGTTATTTGATGTTAGTCCCTAATATAAATGGACTCAATGCTCATGACTGTTTTCTCCCTACCCATCTGCTATGTATGTGGTTTCCTTGGTCATGTTTATTCAAATCTGTGTTATTTTCATATGGCTTGCATCTCTGTAATACTTTTACTCCTCTCTTCCATTTTTTTTTCTGAACTTGAGGAAATATATAGTTTGAAGAAATTACCCAGTCCAAAATGGAAGAGAACAGAGAACTAAAGAGAATATGATAACTATGAAAGATAGAAAAATGATGCAACATACATATGATCGATATTCCTGGAAACACAAACAATTACATGCTTTTTTCTGCTTTGATGTACCCTTTCAATATGTAAGTTTAGGAACATTTTCTTCTATTTATTTTGCTTGTGTTTTCAGGAATATCAATTATAGGTATGTTGCCAGAAGACAGTGGAGCAATGCTTACAAACTTCTGAGTGAAAGAAAGTTTGCTCCAAGAACATTATAGCAATCTAACTGGCCCTTTAAATATAAAGGCAAAAAGTACAAATTACCACTGGACAATACAATCTAGCCAGCTAAAAGATCAATCAGAATAAAAAAACTCATAAATGGAAGACCAATCGTGAGTACTTGTAGGGTAGGGTGGGGGGCTTCCCATGGATGGGGCCAGGCCATGCTCTGCAGAGACCCACATATCCCAGAGACTGGTGTAGCCCTCCCCCGTACCATACTTCTCCAGTTCTGGAACTGCGTTGGGTGATAGAGAACAGGCTAGAGGCCAGGCCTAAGCCAAACCCCACCCCAGCCTCCCTGCAAGAGATGAGAGAGGGCACTGAAAGCCCCCCTCCATTTCTAAGCAACAGCTACAGAAGCTTGTCCAGTGTGTGGACAGGGATGCGCAGTGCTCTCTCCCTTTCTGTTTCTGCCGCTCTCCCCGCTCCCCTCTCTCTCTCTGTCATGCACACAAACGTGAAGCTGTGAGGCCCCAAAGGGTACAAGGTAACCCTGTATGGCTCCCAGTTAAAGCCAAGAATTATCTAGCACTTCCTGTTCTTGGAACTGACTCTGCTGTTTCCTAGACAACGTGTTTTGTATAATCATGGTCAAGGCACTGTACATCTCTGCTCTGAATCAAGGTCACGGTATAATACCAGTTCACCACGGCAACCGCAGAGTGCTCATCTGGCATGGGAGAGGAGCTTTGCAAGATAACCAGACACACATTGCCAGCTTCCCAGCCTGCGAGTTAACCTTCTTTGGTGACACTGTGCCATTACATAGGTTTGACTTCACTGAAATCTGGAGTTCATTATATATATATTACATATAGTTCATTATATGTAATTTGCCAGACAGAGCCTAATGGACAAACGGGGATCCCAGTAAACAAGCATGTTCCAGCCGGGGTCATTCCACCTGACCAATGCATTTGAAAATAAGACCTTCATTCCTCTATTTGGTGACCTCTAGTACCAGTTCACTGTGGCACCAAGGTAGGCACCAGCCCTCCACAGGTCTTGGATGCATGAGCTCTCACAAACTGGAGTTTGAACAAAATTGAGTAGATTAAGATTCGATCCTGGCCCCAATTTCTTGTCCCAAAGCTCCCTCCTTTCTGCGGCAGTGCCCCCTCTGTTTGGTAAGTTCAGGTCTGGTGCGGTCAGGGGCTGTGTGAGTCTGAACACAGCACTACCCACCTACCCACAAGCCAGCCCTACTAGAGGCAGGCTGCCTGGTTGGAGGAGGGAGAGGAAGAGGAGCTGGAAGCAAATGTTGTGAAGGTAAATGCCACCTAGAAACGTTGTTTTGGGTGCTGTCTAATTGATTCCAGCCCGTGGTGACCCCGCGTGTCCCAAAGAGTTTTCTTGGCTGAAATCTTGTGTGGGGCTGCCGGGTGGGTTTGAACCACCAACCCATTAGTTAGCAGTTGAGTGCATAGCCGTTGTGCCACCAGAGCTTCTGGAAACACCTTCCGGATATTCCCCCAATCCTCTCAGAGAGGGACACGAGCATGAGACAAGCTGTATGGAGGCCACGTTACGTGAGGGCGTGGGGACTGGGGTTGATGGGTGCACACATGTGCTGGGTGTGGCAGGGCGGGGAAGCAGGGGAGTTGTATTTCCTGCACATTTGTTGTTTTAAGGAGCCCTGGTGATGCAGTGGTTAAAATACTCAGCTGCCAACCAAAAGGTTGGTGATTCGAACCCACCAACTGCTCCGTGGGGAAAAAGCTGAGGCAGTCTGCTTCCCTAAAGACTGACAGCCTTGGAAACCCTATAGGGCCATTCTACTCTGTCCTATAGGATCACTGGAAGTTGGAATCAACTTGACAGCGTGGGTTGGGTTTGGGTGTTTGTTGTTAGCATCGGAGGTTGGGACAGTAGCTCCGTGACCTCTGAGGGTCTGTCCTGAGGCAATATGAAGACAAGAGTGGAAGGTTCAGCCCCGGCATTAGATTTCAGTAGATGGAGTCCCGCAGCAACATAACGAAAGGAAAGACAACATGCAACCCCAGCTAGGTAGCGGCCTCCACGATTGGGCCCACACCATGATGTGTTTCTCAAAGCCACATCGGCTGAAGATTAAATTAGAAACTGGGGGTGGCAGCATCCAGGAAAGAGGGTCTCTCCTGGGCCCCTGGGTGTCTGCCAGAGGCCTTGAAGGTCAGTTTCAAGTCCTCTGCCAAGGTGAGGGCAGGTAATAAGGTCTGCGGCCTCTGTGGGGGCCCCAGGGGTGGGAGAAGGAGTGAGAAGTGAGGCTTCCACATATCCCCGTGGGAAGGAACTCCAGATTGGCTATCCCACCCTCACCCTCTGCCGAGGCCCAGAGGAACCAGCTGACGTGTTGTGCCAATAGAATGAAACATCTCAATGCGTGTCCATTGCCTTCCCATGCCTCTGACCTCATTGGCCACCTCTCTCTTGAGGTCTTCTCCTCTGGGGCCCCTCAGAGCACAGTTAGCCCCTCTTCCACCCCCAGGAACGATTTCTGGAGTTGGAGAGCCGGCCCTCACCTGCAGCACAGCTTGGAGGCAAGGGCTGGGGAGGCTGCTTTGTGCCGAAAAGGAGAGCTACCTGTGGGCAGCAGCTCAGCCGACAGGATCATATGTTCTGACTTAAAGTATCCTGCAACGAGGTCCAGAGTGGCCAAGACAGGAGAGACTCAGCCCTGCTGCTGTGGTTACAACTTCCCTAAACTCCCACTGCGCTTGGAACCTGTGATGCCAAAGGATGCCAGAGCGCCAGGAAGGCGACGGAGCACTGGGCATGGCTCCGCACAGCCCCTCGTCCCCTCTGCACAGCTCACCGCCTCTGTCACCCTGGGGGTGAGGGGCTCAGTGCCCTGAGGACATGGGGAGGGGCCGGTCTGCAGTCCTTAGGAAACCTGGAGAAGTGCAAAGTGCTCCTGAGCAAACAAACGGGACAGAGATTTGTGGCACGGGTGGAACATTCCGCGGCTGGGGGTGCACGTGGGCAAACTCACTCAGGAAGCCCCAGACCCCCTGGGGAGCAGGTCTGCCCCTCCAGCAGCAGCAGAAATCCTTCAGGGCCTCCCTGCATTCCCTCTCCAGCCCACGAGCTTCTAGCCCTCTGTGAAGCTGGCATTCACCGACACTCATGGGACCCACTGGCCCTAACCCTAGGCTGGGGTCCAGGGCACCAAGATGGAACTGTTCGGTGAGGGAGATGGGAACCTCCTTGCAGATCCTGTCCTCACCTCCTGGAGACCACAAGGGGCGGCGAGGCCACCCCAGCAGTTTCTTTGCAGATCTTGGCTCCAGCTGATCCGCCAGCCTCACATCCTGACCCTTGCTGACTGGCACCCCAATGCCAGTTCCCAGGGCATGCCTCCCCTCCCACTGCCCTCCCTGCCCTCCCGACATGCTCTGTTTCACGCTCCTCCTCCCCAAACCTCCCTCCTTCTCCACCTGCCCACCTGGAGTGCTCAGTCCTCTTCTGGGCCCCTCTGCTGCACAAGGTCACTTCCAGGCCCAGCCCTCCTCCTGTCTTGTGCAAACACTGGGCCTTCTGGGCTCACCCCTGCTAGTCGCTCCGCCCAGAGTGCTCCTGGCATTCCCTTTGCCCCCTCGTCGTTCCCTCACTCTCATGGGCACACCTGGACCTGCCCTACCGCCGGCCTCTTACCCCCAAGAGCCCTCTCTGGGTCCACACCTCCTCCTCTGCTCCGTTCGTTCCCTCAGGCCCCTACCTTTGGTCCCCATGACTATGATGAGAGTGTACAAGTCGCTGCCCCCAGCTGCCTTTGTCCAGCTCTTCTCAGGGATGCCTTCCTTCACCACCTGGCCTACACCCCAGGATTGCCCACTGTTGCCACGCAAGGTCACGTTCACAGATACAGGGCTTAGAATTCAGCATATCGTTTCTGGGGACACAACTCAACCTGTGACAGGGCCTTCCAGGACCTTGGAGTCTGTGCAGTGGAGGTACCTTGAAGCTTATATGATTAAACCCCAAACCAAACCCACTGCCATCGAGTAAGTTCCAACTCAGAGCAACAACCCCCCAGGGTCTCCCAGGCTGTCAATCTGCACGACAGCAGACTGCCTCGTCTTTCTCTTGTAGCGCTGCTGGTGGGTTCAAAGTGCCAACCATTTGGCTAGCAGCCCACTGTCTTAACTATAGCGCCACCTGTTGTTATTGTTGTTGTTTGTTATGTGCCGTCGAGTCAAACCCGACTCATAGCGACCCCTCCTTGGGTTTCCGAGGCAGTATCACTACGGAAGTAGATTGCCCAACCTTCCTTCCGAGGAGTGGTTGGTGGGTTTGAACCGCCAGCCTTCTGGTGAGCAGTCCAGTGCTTTAGGCAGTACGCTACCAACCAGAGCTCCTTTATACAATGAGGGGGTCCCTACAAAAAAAGTGTAGCATTACAGATACAAATGGTTTTAGTCACAAGGTGAGAAGGCAAAGCCAGCGAAGAGCAACCCACGAAGCAAACAGTGGTGGCCTGGCCAGGACGGTGGCTGTGGGGGGGCCCAGGCCTGGGCACTCATACCCGGCGACCGGCAGCGTTGGCCTGAGCATTCTCTGGGACTTGCCCTCATCCAGTGCCTGACTTGGGGGTTGGGGGTGGTATAAAGGGCCATCCTCCAGCCCTCACCTCAGGACAAGTCTGTGGGGCCGTTCCAGCTGTGAGGCTCCCCAGTCTCCCCTCGTCCCCCTCTCAACGTCCTGCACGTGACCCTGAGCTCAGCGTTGGCTTGCCGGGGAGTTGACTTGGGGCTGCTTGCGGGCCGGCCCACTTCAGCAGGGCCTTACACAGCAGGCTGCTCCCCGGGGCCAGTGGCAGCCCTCACCGCTCTGCAGGCCCCAGCGCCCTCTCCACTGTCGGCCTGGGATTTCTAGTGACCTCATCAAGGAAACGGGAGCCCTTCACATGAGCGACCCAGGCCTGTGTTGCTTTCCCTGAGCGCCCTGTTGGGGCGTGCTGAGGCTGCCGGGAAACCACCCGCATTTCTCTTACATTCTCTGGGTAGGCCCATGCTCCTCCTTTGGAGGCTTGAGGGGAGAACCCCTTTCCCGGCTCCTCCAGCTTCCAGTGCTGTGTTCCTCGGCTCAGCCCCCTTGTCTCACCTTGAAAGCCAATCTCTCCTGCTTCAGTCATTTCCCCTCCCACTCGCTGTATGGCCCCTCTGTTGGGCTTAGCCTTCCTGGGCCACCCAGGGTTGCGTAATGCCTAAGGCATCTGACTGCTAACCAGAAGGCTTGTTGTTGTTGTTGTTATTTGCCGTGGAGTCGGCCCCGACTCATAGCGACCCCTCCTTGGGTTTCCGAGGCAGTTATCACTACGGAAGTAGGATTGCCCAACCTTCCTTCCGAGGAGTGGCTGGTAGGTTTGAACCACCAGCCTCCTGGTTAGCAGTCAAGTGCCTTAGGCACTATGCTACCAGAGCTAAACCCACCAGCCACTCCTCGGAAGGAAGGTGGGGCAATCTACTTCTGTAGAGACACCACCTCGGAAGCCCAAGGAGGGGTCAGTATGAGTCGGGTCCGACTTGATGGCAGTAGGTTTTTAGAGGGACCATGGATTAGGACGTGGGCATACCTTGGGGGCATTACTCAGCAGGCCAGGCTTATCCATTGGGCTGGCCACATGAACCCTAACCAGTCCAGGAGGGAAGAAGCCTGGGAGCACAGCCAGGGGTGGCCTGCCCTCTCTGGAAAGTTCTGCTCTCCACAGGGAGTTATAACACAATCCCAAAGGCATGTCGGGACTGGGCAGCAGGCCTGGGGAATTTAATTCCTGTGATAGCCGAGTCACGTGGACCTCCAATGTCACTGTGCTGGCTAGGACCAGTGAAGGTTGGGCAGGCCCAGGCCCAGCTGGGGACCCATGCACCCAGAATCAGGACCCGTGCAGAAGGCCTCACTGCAGCCACCGGACAGGGGCCGAGGTGGCAGACTGAGGGCTCATTCTGTCTGGCAGGGGCTCAGACAGGCTAGGGAGCCCTTTCCAAACAGCCTGCTGCCTGCTGCCCATCAGTGGCTTCGCTCCGGTAAACATTATGCAGTGTCAACACTGCATCTGCCCTGCAGATGGTTGGTTAAGTCGCAGGGACCTTTCCCGGGGCTTACAACAGAAGTGGGTCCTCTCTCAGGTTGGGAGGTCTGTAGCCCGAAATCAAGGGGTCCAAGGGGTCGGGGTCCTGCCAAAGGTTCCAAAGGTTCTAGGGCAGGATCCTTCCCACCTCAGCCAGCTTTCTGAGATTCCCTGGATCTTCTCCTGCTTTTGGCTCCATCATCTGGATTTTACTTCCTTTTAATTCCACTCCAGAAGTTTCTCCTGCGTGTTAGGCCCTGACTAGAAGGGAACTCCATCTGGTCAGTTCTGAAAGCGCACAGAGCCCGCCTCTTCCCAGGGTCTCCTGCACTCGCCTGCTGTTGGATCACACAGAGCCTTTCCAGGCTGAGCGGCTGTTCTCAAATGGCCTGCCTTGGTTTCTAATGCAAACCTGTTGACTATTTTGAGGCCTTCTGTTCTCAGATCAGTGTTGAGTCCTTGGGCTCCCCTCTGAGGACTTCCTTCACTCTGAGGCTGCAGGTTTGGCAGCGTGGCTGGTTTCTGCCTGCCCACTTGGACTGTGGGGTTCATTAGCAATACCTCACTAAATCTTGTTGTCAGTGTTATCTGTGGAGTTTTGCTTTTGCTATCTAGTCCTGTTTTATGTGCAGATTGGGGGTGTGCCATCTCCCCAGAATTTCTCAAACTACTTTGAAGGAAAATCCAGACATCATATCATTTCACCCATAAATTTTAAACGTGAATCTCTGAAAGTTCAGGACCATTTATTAACATCACAGGGAATGTGAGCACCAAGTCTTTTTAATATCATCAGAGATCCAGTTATGGTCCGAATTCTCAGTTGCCATCCCCTCCCCCCCAGTTTGAATCAAGAACCAATTGAGGTTCACACATTGGTTGATACGTCTTTAAGTGCCTTTTATTCCCTTGGTTTTCCTTCTCTCTTTTTTATTTCTTGCGATTTATTTGTTGAGAAAAACCTGCAATTTCTCCTATAGTTTATCAAGTTCCCTGGAACTCTGCACTTTCTGAAAGTTGGTCGTTGAAACTAGATGTGTAATCAGATTCAGTTTCAGGGTTTTCTTTTAAGTAAGACTAATCCATACGTCCACTTTCCCTTGTTACCCTCCCGAGAGGGACCGGATCTCCGGGAGCAAGGTAAGCACGGGTGGGCTTGTGCTTAGTCTCTGGGAGCGAGGTAAGCACGGGCGGGCTTGTGCTTA
>NW_006922881.1:93773-95441 GCF_000298275.1 Orycteropus afer afer | reverse complement strand
GGCCTTCAACGAGATGGATTGATACAGTGGCTGCGGTGATGGGCTCAAGTATAGCAGGGATTGTGGAGCTGGCACGGGATTGGGCAGTGTTTCGTTCTGCTGTGCATGGGGTCGCTATGAATCGGAAACGACTCGACAGCACTTAACAACAACAACAACAACAACAATCCATACGTCCAGCTCTCACATGCATATGAGGCAATTGAAAATGCCATGGCTTCAGTTAGGTGCACCTTAGTCTTCGAATAGACACCTTAGCTCTTCAGCACTTTAAAGAGGTCTTTTGCAGCAGATTTGCCCAGTGCAATACGTCATCTGATGTCTTGCCCGCTGCTTCTATGGCTGTTGGTTGTGGATACAAGTAATATGAAGTCTTTGACAACTTCAATCTTTTCTACATGTATTGTGATGTTGTTTATTGGTCCAGTTGTGAGGATTTTTGTTTTTCACGTTGAGACATAATCCATACTGCAGACTGTAGACTTCAATCTTCATCAGTAAGTGCCTCAAGTCATCCTCACTTTCAGCAAGCAAAGTTGTGTCGTCTGCATATTGCAGGTTGTTAATGAGTTTTCCTCCAATCCTGACGCCATGGTCTTCTTCATATAGTCCAGATTCTTGGATTATTTGCTCAGCATACAGACTGAATAAGTATGGTGAAAGGATACCACCCTGATGCACACATTTTCTGATTTTAAACCACACAGTATTCCCTTGTTCTGTTTGACCGACAGCCTCCTGGTCTGTGTACAGGTTCCTCATGAGCACAATTAAGTATTCTGGAATTCCCATTCTTTGCAATGTTATCCATAATTTGTTATGATCCACAGTGTCAAATGCCTTTGCATAGTCAATACAACACTGGTAAACACCTTCCTGGGAATCTCTGCTTTCAGCCAAGATCCATCTGACATCAGCAATGATACCTCTCATTGCATGTCCTCCTCTGACCAGAGGGGACTGTAGGAAAGGTAGAGGGTCTGGGAGGGGCCAGAGAACCACAAAGGCGCATGCATCCATGTTTGTTCAATATCTTTACATGAATATAAACTACTTTATTGTGTAATGAAAAATAAACGTGGAAGCCTACAGAACAGGAACGGAAGGTAGGGTGTCACTCTGGTTGGTCTGGGCAGTGAGTGGGCTGGGGAAGGCAGAGAAACATTTCTTTCCCCCCCCAAAAAAACAACACATTTTAGTAAACTTTCAGTAGTCTGAAGTTAAAAGCAATAGATTGTATGGATTGGTGGGAGGCCTGGCCGGACCCAGGCCCCTGGGTGGGTGACCAAGAAGCTGGAGAGCCCCAGCGAGCCCGGAGGCCCAGGGGCTGAAGGGAGGCTGCAGGAGCCTCCGGCCTGGTCCCCAGGGCTGACTTGGGTCTGTGTTCCAGACGTCTGACCCTGCAGGACAGCCGGCCACTGCAGCGGTGGCAGTAGGGCCTCCTACGGAGATGGCAGGTCAGTGGCAGGTGCCTGGAGAATCGGGCGTGGGGCCTGCGGTCTGTGCGTGGCGAGAGGTCACGTCCGCACCTCGGCGCCGGTCAGCGCGCTGGCGGACCACGGAGGCGGCACCCGCGAGTGGGGGCGGGGCCCAGCGCCCGCAGCCCCACCTGGACGTGCCGCAGAATCCTGCCGGCACACCAGTCCCCCAGCTCCGCGTAGGTGGCCG
>NW_006922881.1:71828-93250 GCF_000298275.1 Orycteropus afer afer | reverse complement strand
TTGCACCGGTTAAGAGGTCTTTCCAGAAAGAGCCCCTTGTGGCGCTTGTGTGCACGGGGTTGCTCCAGGGCCCGGGCACTCAGGCTCCGCCTCCCTGCGGGGCAGAGCAGCGGATCCAGCCGGCTTCGGGCGCAGACGGATCACTCGGGCCACTGCGGGGAAACACAGCCCCTGGCCGAGTGCAAGGAGAGGCTGTGGGCGAGGGCAGCGGCTATGGGCAGGGGCGAGAGCTACTGATGTCAAAGCCGTGGAATGTGGCCAAATGCATTTTGCACGTTTTGTTTTTGAAGTTTTTAGGCTAAAGTGTAGAACGCAGCCGCTCAAGTGGACAGCTCCCAGGAGTACAACTTAGGGAACGTTCACGTATGGCTCCACTTATGGTGACATACTGGCTGCGTGTCTCTCTCTCATGCTCAGTCCTTGACGGCAGGGGCATGCCATGTTCTGTAGTCGGGGCTTGCTAGGGAAGGTCGGCAAGGGGGCAGGGGCTAAGGGAGCACAGGGTTCGCCCAGCTGTCTTGCATAGTTTCTTACACTTGTAAAACCTTTCAGTCAAAACAGTAATATGTTTTCAACGGGAAGAAATTCTAACCCACCAGCCACTCCTCGGAAGGAAGGTTGGGCAATCCTACTTCCGTAGTGATACTGCCTCGGAAACCCAAGGAGGGGTCGCTAGGAGTCGGGGCCGACTCGATGGCATATAACAACAACAACAACATCGCTAACTCAAACCCAACCCAATCCACTGCTGCGGAGTCGATTCCGACGCACAGCGCCCCTAGAGGGCAGAATGGAACTGCACCAACAGGGTTTCTAAGGCTGTTGATTGCTCTCCCGTGGTGTGGCTGGTGGGTTCGAACCACTGACCTTGTGGTTAGCGGCCCAATCTTAAGCACTATGCCACCAGAGCTCCTTAACTCAAATTCAGGAACGCCTAAATCCAAGGCAGCTCCCCCAAGGTGGCCTCACTAACCAGTGATGGTTTAAATCAGGCCTCGGAAGTGGTTCATTCAGGTTCAAGCGCCTGCCGAGAACCCGCATTTCCAACCAACAGACTGAACCTGTTTTAGCAAGATCCCCAGGCGATTACTGACATGTAAATGGACAAGTTGAAGGTGAGAAGAAAGGTGGTGGTGGTCATGTGCTGTGGAGTCTGACAGACTTGCAGGGACCCCTCCTTGGGTTTCCGAGGCGCCATCACTATGGAAGTAGACTGCCCAACCTTTCTTCCGAGGAGTGGCTGGTAGGTTTAAACCGCCAGCCATCTGGTTAGCAGTCAGGTGCCTTAGGCACCAATCCAGGCACCCCACAGTGGGCACTCAGCATTTTGGATGAGAAGCAGAACTGTGCCCACTCCCTGTCCTTGTAGTCAATGGAGTGAGCACTAACCCACCAGGCCCCCTTCCTGGGTTGGCTGGACAGAGGCTAGGCCAGGGGACTGGGCTGAGGACATCACATGATCTTCCCACCAAAGAAAGGGGGGAGAGCCAGCAGGCTGGCCGCCACCGGGGATGGGGGTCGCTTAGTTCTCTAGTGGGAGCTCTGGTAGCATAGTGGCTAAGTCACTTGCCTGCTAACCAGATGGCTAGCGGTTCAAACCCACCAGCCGCTCCTTGGAAGGAAGCCTGGGCACTGTACCTCTGGGGAGATACTGCCTTGGAGACCCGAGGAAGGGTCGCGAGGCGGCGGACTCAACTGGACGGCAGTGAGCTCTCCAGTGCTGTCATGTGCCCTCGAGTTGGGCCATTCATAGCGACCCCTCCTTGGGTTTCCGAAGCTGCTGAAGCAGAAACGCCAAGCGGGCACTTTGAACGAATTTCTCCTCTTATGGTTCAGGAGACCAGTAGTCTGAGTTCAGAGCGTGGGCTCTAGGCAAAGGCGCTCTAGGCAAAGGCGCTCTCGGCTCTGGGGGAAGGTCCTTGGCTCTTCAGCTCTGCTTCCGTGGAGAACTCCACGTGGCTGGGTATGTCCTCCCCTTGTCTCAGCTCCACTGCTCATCTTTCTCAAGAGATGGACTCAAGACACAGCCTACACCCATCCTGTCTCAAAAACGCCCATTCCCAAATGGGAGTGTAGCCAGAGAGGCTAGGATTTACAACTTCCTTTGGGGAACACAAATCAACCCACAGCTGGGATGTCAGAGAAGGTACCAAGACTCAGAAAGGCAGGGGCATGAGCAAGGAGGGCAGAAAGGACCACGGTCAGGACCCTGGGAAAAGCCCAGGTGGTACCCTGCTCTCAAGCCCAGGCCTTGAGCTGTGCACCGAGCAGCAAGGTTGCAAGGTCAACTACTTGAACGAAGTGATGGGGTTCTCGGCACCACGAACCCAGGACAGCAAATGAACCGCTCCTCGTGAACAACTCATCTGTGAGCAGGGGCCTGGGCAAGGGGTGTTGGCACACTGCCAGCAGGGCCACACAGTCAGAAGGGGCCCTGCAGGAAGGAGGAGCTGGGCCCTGCTGGGGTCTGGGAAAGGATCCTGCTCCTTCTGCAGACTCGCATTCTAGCCCCCAAGGGCCCAACCTGTGAGCTCCTGAGCCCATTTAGTGGTGCCCCCACCCCCAATTTGCAGCTGCCGCCGGGCTGGGCCCTGTTGTCTGGAGGAACAAGGACGCTTCCCCCCTTCCCCCCATACACACTCACCTTTTCCGGAGACTGGCCAGCAGAAGGGGCCAGCCACCAGGTACCATGGGGACTGATCCGGACCCTCACCCCAGAAGCCACTTCCACCCCCGCCCCAGTCCTATTCTTCCACTCCCACAGGGAGCTCAGGTCAGGGCCGGCAGCCCTGGCCGACAGGGCCCAGGATATGGGCAGGAAGGGCAGCAGCTGCCGGAGGAGACCCGAGGAGGGAGGCCGGAGACAGAAGTCACGCATGAGAAGGCTGTGAACAGGTATTTACTGAACTCTACTCTGCAAGGCACTGCGCCAGACGTGGAAGGGGAAGCGGCCGCGACAGGCCACCCTGTCTTCTAAGAGCTCACAGTCTAGTGGGGGAGGGGGCAGGGAGAAGCCAAGCCCACAAACAGCTCTAGTGTCAGGCTGAGTATAGTGAGTGCCATTAAACAGACAGGTTAACAGGAGTAGGAAGGGACCAGGAAAGGAAGCCCACCACCAACCAACCGGGCACAACAGAGCCACTGCCCCAGCAATATGCACACCACGCGGAGAGCGAGGCGGGAGCGGCCGTGAACCCCCCGACTAGTAACCCAGCAGTTCCCACCCACCCCGCCGGCTGAATACAGCAACACTTCCCAAACCCAGCCCAGGGTGGGCTGTGCGCTAACTCACTACGGATTCAAATACAGACCCGACACCCACACAGAAAATCTGCGGCCACACAGTGAGACGAGAAGGCGTCGGCCATAACCCAGCTGAAGGAATGGAACACGCCACCACGCGTAAACACGTGATCATGACAGTCGGGAGGAACGCCAGTCACACAACACTGCTTCACCAGCAGAGACTGGCTCTGGACAGAGGGCAGAGAGACCTGCCGCCACTGGCTGACGGATATGGGGACCAAGGAGGACGAAGACCAAACCGGCCAGGCTGCCCTTGCTCTGGGAACTGAGCGGGAGTCCACAGATCTTCATGCGGTGCTGGCCCACGACGCGTCTCCCTCTTCCCTCCCACACCAACGGAAACATTCTGGCGGGGGGTCCTTGTTCACACTTCCGGGAATCTGAACAGGCCAGCCTCTCGCTCCCAGCCAGGGCTGATGACACGCTGCTCCCCGAGTTGGGTGTTTGGCTCTGGCTTAATTAACGTGGCCTGCAGGGGGTGGAGCAGGAGGGGGGTGCCGCATGGTACACAACATGGTCACAGGGCTGCGGGCAGGGCAGGCGCTGTGCCTCCTTGAGTACGATGCCACACCATGGGAGATGCCACTGCGGTTGGGCGAGAATTAGTCCAGAAATGCAAAAACTGGCATGACGTAACGGAGCGACATGGTTAACCTTAAGCAGCAGCCAAAACGGTAAACAATTACTTTCTTTTTGAAATTCCAACAAGTGTTCAAAACTCTAGGAAAAGCAACGGACGACTCCTTGCTCACAGGCGCCCGCGTCCGCGTCCCCACTGCTCTGCACTGCCCTCGGCAGAGGAGTTTCTGTGATTAGGAGGCAGAAAGAAATGAGGTAGATACGCCAATGCATAGGCAGCACGCACACAACTCAGCGCCTCTCTCTCTGCGCCTGACGGCTGGACACCTGGGGAATCCAGGAGGTCCATCCCTCCAACTACCAGAGGCAAAAAGCAATTCCGCACAACTACAGACACAAACGAAAGCTACCACCACAAAAAGCCATCCCGTCAACGGCGACGGAAAAGACACAGTCTTTAGTGTTAACTCCAAGGAGGGCGAGAGAAAACGAGGGCCCCGAACGGAGAAAAGCAGGAGGGCAGGAAGATGGCACTCCGGCCCCCGGCCCTACTTCCTCAAACTGACAGACACACGGCGGAGGCCAGGATGGCCGAGCACTTCTCATGGGTGGTCCAGCCTCGCCTCTGGCAGGTGCAACCATCCCTCACCACAGCAGCCGTACCAAACACGCAGTAACTTGAAGAGAGAAAACGGACTGAAGAAAGTGATTTCAGACAGATTCAAAACAGCTCTAAGAACAGAGACCCAGAGCAAAAATTTGCCATGTGCCAAGTGCTGCTGGCGTCTCTCCAGCACTGGCGTGGCATGGCCTGGCAGCCACCTGCATACACCTTCCGGCCAAAGTTGCAGCAGTCACTGAAGCGCTCCTAAACCGTGCCTGCCGGAAAGTTCCACCTCAAGCTTTTGGGGGACTGTGAGAAGGCCGGTTCGTCTTCAGGCTGAGTGGCCCACTTGGGCCTCTCTGTGGATCTTGCCAGCTGCTGGAGGGCAAGCTTCCTCGCCTAGCCTTTGCAGCCGTCACCCCAGTTGAGAGTTTTGACTTCTGGGCCGCGTGGGCCTCCAGAAGGCTGTGACCTCCCTCCAAACCCTTGCTTTACTGCCCTCTTGGGTATGGCTGCTGGAAGGGACAGCTCAGGCCTTCTGGGGCTAGCTGTTGGCACTGCCACATGGGCCAACACAGGGCCATGGCTCTTCTCTGGGAAGTTACATCCTGACACATTGGTGAACTGCTCCCTAGCTGCCCCAAGCCAAAGCCACCAAACCAACCTCTGTAGTTTTTGAGTCACTCGTTAGAAGAGGATGGTCTGTGTGGCAACATCAGTCAGGTGCATCTTCTTGTGTCCACAGAGAACTCTTGGGTGGTCCCTGGCTGGAGCAGTCACCAAATCTATGCTGGGCACTGCCAAGACCGCTGACCACCCGTTGTCCTAGGTGAAGTCAGGCACTGGTGCCGGCAGCCATAGAATGTTCTGGCCAATCCGTGGTGGAAGTATCTCTAGTGCCTGAGTGGCCAGGCTGCAAAGTCAAATACTGCCAACAATATCCACAGAGTCTACGTGATGGATGAGGAACGAGCCCGCTTCTCCGGCTCACTCTTGCCCATAGCCCACCCCCCTTGTGCAGCCTGCATCCCAACCTGGCTGCTTCCCCTTTGGGGGTCAGGGCTTTTAACTTTCAGTTTGTCATTAAACTTCCAGAAGATGTCATTGTATTTTTACTATTGCGATGGTGAGGCGATGAAAGTGATTACTTAACCAACAAAGATGAGTGAGTGGCGTTCAAAGCTCTCACAGCAAAAGTGTAATCAGACCGTTACAAACACCAAAACAATTCAAATGGGAAAAAAAAAGGACCACCATAATTGCTTTACGAAGAACTGCTCTAGAAAAGTCGATATATCCCAAGGTAACGCGGTAACTTGTCAAAGGAGATGAACGTCCAACTTGCATGCAGGACAAAAGAACAGGGATCTCAGTCCTCACTGGAGGGGGTGGGGTCAGAAGGACACATCGGCTGCGGCTGCCTCCCCGCACTCTGCGGGGCCGGCCACTGGCTGTCCTTAGCATCACTGGTGGGGTAGGTACAGTGCCCACGCCACATGACAGAGGAAATGGAGGGTGGAGCAAGTACCCCTGAAGCCCAACAGGATGCGAGGCTCTGGCTCCCCTAATCCTCTCTGCTGCAGGAGACCCATTAGCCCCAAACCACCCCAACCCAAACTGGCTTGGTGCACATTTAGGGGGTCATCAGAGTGAACTGGCGGAAGTCAGGACCACGGCCTCACGGCAACAAGCTGGAGATGCTGCAAGAGCGCCTTCAGAGGCCTATGAGAATGCAGCACCCCCAGCGCTTAGGACACAGCGCTCCAGGACAGTGAAGAGCAATGCGACTGACCGCTGGTCCTAACGCTAAGTGAACACGTACCAACGGGTTGGGGGGGGGAGTCCCAGCTTGCACCAGGCAGGGCAGCAACCGCCCCCACCTGAGCTGCGGGTCAACCACTCAGACAGAGGTGACCTGAGGGACCTTGGAAGGTCAGGTGACCCAAAAGTGGCACCCATTGGGGTGGAGACAGTGAGGCCACATATGCACAGGAGGGTTAGAGTAAAATCCACAAAACTGAGCTTGGGCAAAAAAGGGCGTGTTCCTAGAGGAATATATTATTCTCTGTCATGTGATTTACACTATGTACGTATAACTAAATTAATAAATTAAATAGCATAAAACGTTGACTTTTGTATTTACATCCCTCAAAATTTAGAAATTCAAGTAGGCCAAAAGGAAAAAGAAAGGTGGAGTGACCTCTTTGGGAAACAAAGGGGGAATCACATTTGATTGGGGTCGCCTTCTGCTTAGACCTTGACATTGACTGCTCAAGGTCACCTCCCAGCCCACCGGGCCTCGCTGACCTGGAACCTGCTCTCAAACCTCCCCACAGCTGTTTCACATCTCTGTGTTCTGGGCAGCTGACTTCCGACCCCTTTCCATCTGGGATTCGCGACACGCACGTTCAGATACCTGAAGGCCCTTTATGCAGAAGTAGCCAAAAGAACTTAAAATGGTCGAAGCTACTTGATGGACATCATGGGCAACACGGACACTTAGAAATTGCTGGTGGCAGTAGAAACTGGTTCAACCTTTTTGACAAGAAAATATATAAGCTACAAAACTGTTCATCTCCTTTGACTCGCGTGCAGAGCCCCAGGCTGGTGGCCCATCTACTCGCGGTGAACGGGCTGGTGCTTCTGCAAGGCAGAGCGTCGCTTGAACACGCGGCCGCACTCGCTGCATTCGCAGCGCCGCGCGCCGCTGTGGATTCTGCGGTGACGGCTCAGGCCGGAGCTCCTGCGGAAGGCCTTGCCGCACCGGTCGCACTCGTAGGGCTTCAGTCCGCTGTGGATGCGCCGGTGCTTGATGAGGTCAGAGGGCCCCCGGAAGGCCTTGCCGCAGTCGCCGCAGGCGTAGGGCCGCTCGCCCGTGTGGATGCGTTGGTGCTCCAGGAGGCTGGAGCTCTGCCGGAAGGCCTTGCCGCACTGGCCGCAGGCGTAGGGCTTCTCGCCAGTGTGGATGCGCCGGTGCTTGGTGAGCTCGGAGCTGCGGCGGAACAGCTTCCCGCAGTGCGCGCACCCGAACGGCTTGGCCCCGCTGTGGATGCGCTGGTGCTCTGCCAGGCCGGTGACCCCGCGGAAGGACTTGCCGCAGTCGTCGCAGTCGAAGGGCAGGTGGCCTGTGTGTGCGCACTGGTGTTTGACCAGCTCCTGGTGGTCCGGGAAATCCCTGCCGCACGCCCTGCAGGCGAACGGCTTCTCCGACGCGTGGAGCTTCTGGTGGCGGGTCAGGTGGGTGCTCACCTTGAAGGAGCGCCCACACTCCTCGCAACGGAACGGCTTCTCCCGGCTGTGCACCCGCAAGTGCTGACTGAGGCCTGCGTTCTTCTTAAACCGCTTCCCACATTCCTCACACTCGAACGGCTTCGCCTCCTCCCCCTCCCCCTCCCGCTGCTCCCTCTTCTCCACAATGGGGTCTTCGAGGGCCTGGCTCGGGCCAGGCTGCGGCTCCACAGCCACGTGGCTCTTCCTGTGCTCCCTGAATTCTGAGACGCCCCTGAAAACCTTCCCGCAATCTCGGCACTCCCAACCCGTCTCCTCACTGTGGATTCTCTGGTGCTGGACGAGAAGGACCTTCAGCCGAAAGGTAGCCCCGCACTCTTTGCACGCAAAGTGATGTTCTATGGGTGGATTCTGGGGGCCCCCTAACTTCTCAGTGTCCCCATTCTGTCTGACCTCAGGGCTGGGGTCACTGGCCCTGGGGGAGCTGGTGGATGGCATCTCAGGGGGCTGGGCGTCCTCTCCCGCTGTCTCCTGTTCAGTCGCCGAGAGGCTTTCTGAAATGAGAAAGAGCCCTCAGCCAAAGACTTCCCCTGCTTGGCTGGGTCTCCCCCCGATCCCATGTTTCTTTCTCGTCTTGCTCACCGGCATGCTCAGTGTGACTCGCAATGAGGGACGGGTCTGAGACCAGCAGCACTTGTCCTTGCACCTGGTGAGGGACCAAGGCCGGATTCAAGCCAGGAACTCCTGCTTGTGAAGAAAGCAATGGGTTAGGAGGTGGTATCACAAGGTCGTGCTCTTCCAAGTCCCCAACCCTCCTCCCCCCAGAGAACCCCCACCCCCAGAGCAGATCCCCGACAGTATTAAACGGAAAGAAAACGGCCATGCAACTGACCTCATCCACCCTTGGGTTTTTACAAAAGCCTTCTTAACTGCAGTACTGAACTCACAGTCCTTTGCCAACAGAAGAGCAATGCTTCTTAGGGGGCAGAGGCAAAGCCCTTCTTCCCGACTCTGGCAGCGGCAGACCCTCTGCTTTTCCCTACAGCTCATCCCTGGGGGGCGCAGGCCTTGTGTGGGCTCCACCAGGCACTCCCCATCCCATTCCTAGCCACTCAGGACCAAGAAGTTGGTGTTGAATGTGGCAGAGGGGCTGCATCCTTACCCACGGAGGTCACGTTGCCAAAGTAGTCCAGTGTTCTGCGCTCAGGGGCCAGCTGCAACCACTCCCTTTCTGTGAGGTACTGTTCCACACCATCGAATGCCACTGGATCCTGCAAAAATCCCCACAGACAATCAGCTCCTCCATCTGTTTCAGCTAGAGTCAGGGGCCTGGCGCAGCCTTGGAAGTCCTAGCAAGCCAACCGCCTAAGCTCCGGAGTGTGGACAGCAGCCCTGGCCTCCCACTGCCGTCTCAGGGGTCCCCGCTCACTCACTTTCCTGGCCTGAAACGCCACTCTCCCCCGCCCCCCGTACTGTGGGGACAAGCCTGGTAAGCATCTGTTCCTCGGCCGACTCCAGAGACGCGAAGGGCGGGAGGGCAGCGGGTGGGGGCCAGGCCCCGCCACGTGTCATGCTGGGCTAAGAGGGACGCTCACCTGGGCTGCCAACATCTCAAGCGGGACCGTCAGGACCTGGTCTCCCGTGACTCCGTCCTGGGGCAGGACAAGACCTTGGGGAGCAGGTGACGCTAAGGAGAGAGAAAAAAGCCATGAGTGACAGTTTTCTCCCTGTTTTTAAAATCCTGTCAAGTCTTCCCTTGCCTGGCAGCTGAGTGACCAGCCAGAGCGTGTGTATACCTAAGAAAACATAGCCAAACGCTGGAACAAGTGGGCTGGCGGAAAGTTGCTGAAGGCAGACCAGAGGGAGACAAGCCGGAGGCCCAGCAGCCTAGGCCCAGCAGGGACCAGACACACAGAGACAGGAGAGGCAGTGGGGTCGGGGACTGGCCCGTCCCAGTCCTCCTCCTAGCTGCAAGCCATGGACGGGCCAATGTTTTGAGGGAGAAACTCAAAACAAGTATCCCAAGAAGTAACTAGGAAATGAAAGTGCCTTCCTCGCTCAGCAGCGGTAACAAGACCGAGCAGACCACTGAGAGGGAGAGTAGCAGCCAAGAGCCAGGGCCGCGGGCAAGCTTCGCAGGTGAGAGCATTTCTTTCACACAGTTGACAAAAGCAGCAGCTGAACAAAACGGATTCTTCTAAGACTTCATAGCTGGGAAAATCAGCTTCAAAGAAAACACTTTCAAAACGAAGTTGCTAAATAAAAGATCAGAACAGTATGCACACATTCCTTCCAAACCACACAGCAGATGAAATGTCAGAAGATCCCACCAGGTCTGTGGATGCCCCCGCGGCCCCCGCCGCCGGCCCCCGCCGCAGTGAGATCAAAGGGACGGGAACATCTGGCTCCTGCCTGCGGCCAGGTCAGGTGGACTCACTCCTAATTAAATGAAGAGATAGCATTTTTGTTCCAGTTCAAGGGCTATGAAATCTACAATCTCCAGCAAGATTTTTCCATGAGATCAAAGACACTATTAAAATAGAGACATGGAGACGTCTACTTGCCACGGTGGAATAACCAGGACAGACTTAATGTCCTGCTATAAACAAGTACAAAATGTATCAAGCAACAGTTTCCAGACATCAGGATCCCTGAAAAAAAAGAAGAAAGAAAAAAAAAGGGACACAAATGAGGTACTACCTGTAATCATGCCAGCTCTCTGCCTGGAGGCAGTTTTTGGACCGAGAGAGTGTGTGTGTGTGTGGGGGGCAACTGAGCTCGGTGACTCCGTGTAGGAGACACAGATCAGCATTCAAGGACGCTGGGAGCGCTGAAGTTGCAGAGCAGAGCTCCAGAAAGGAAGGAACTATGCAGGAAAAAAGACCACCACAAAACCTTCATCAAAGCTCCCCCTCTCCTGGCTATTACAGAGTGAAACCCCACAAGGACTAGGAAGCTAGAAGCCAGGCAACAGCCAGGCCACACAAAGGTTCATGAGAAGTCCAAGGTCTGATCAACCAAAGTAGAGAGTTCTCAGTGATCACCTGGAGCACCGAGTAGAGAACCCAGAGGGGTGATGCCTTGGTAGTAGGGCTTACCTATCCCTGGAGCCAACACCACTAGCCTCAAAGGATCCAACTGATCCACAAATAACTGCCTCCTAAAACCAAATCTAAAGATTTCAAAGGAAGACATCCAGCAACCTAACACTGACAAAGTCCCCATCACAAATCACGGAAAGACCAAGTAGCAGGAAGATGTGACCCATGGCAAGGAGAAAAATCAGTTACTAGAAACAGACCCAGAAGTGATCAATGCTAGAATTAACAGACAAGGGTAACAGCTAGCTTACCTCCGTACAAGTATTTAAAGAAAACCAGGAAAAGAATGTAAAAAATGTATTCTCTAAAATGACAATCCCATGAGATGCGATTAACAGATTAGACACCACAGCAATAGAAACAATCCCAAATGATGAGGAGAAAAGTGTTTTTAAAAGCTCAAAAAGGTCTGTGATGTGAGGATGACAGAAATAACAGATAGGTGGAGTGTGAGACGGTAAGGAACGGGAGATGGGGAAAAGAAAAATCTATCTGAAGAAATAATGGCTGAGAATTCTCCCAAATTAGACATAAACAACAGATTCAAAATGCCCAAACCTTTAGCAAGATTAAAATAAACACATCATAATCCAATTGCTGAAAACAGTGATAAAAAGATAATCTTAAAGCAGCCAAAAAAAAAAAAAAGATATGGCACAGAAAATAATAGAAATAACCGGTATCTTTTTATTAGCAAATGCGAAAAGCCAGAAAACAAATAATGCTTCTACAGGGCTAAAAGAAGAAAAGAAAAAAAAAAAAAAACCTGCCAACCTACAAATATCCTTGAAAAATGAAGGCAAAATAAAACCTTCTGCAGACATACAAAAGCTGAGGGAATCTGCCACCTGTCCTACAAATATCCGGGGAAGTTTTTCAGATAGAGGGAAAATGAGACCAGATAGAAGCCTGTTGTTGTTGTTATGTGCCATCGAGTCAGACCTGACTCACAGCAACCCCTCCTTGGGTTTCCGAGCCGGTATCACTACAGAAGTCGATTGCCCAACCTTCCTTCCGAGGAGTGGCTGGTGGGTTTGAACTGCCAGTGTTCTGGTTAACAGTCAAGTGCCTTAGGCACTATGCTATCAGAGATCCTGACAGAAGCCTGGATCTACACAAATGAGGAAAGAACACTAGAAATGGTAAATATATGGAAAAGGAGAAAATACTTTTACGCCTTAATTTTTAAATCTTTAAAAAAGAGTTGACTGTTAAGCAAAAATCCTAACAAGGTGGCGTAGGGTTTGTAACATATGTATAGAAGCAAAACATATGACAATAGCACAAAGAATGGACAAAAAATAAAAAAAACCACCCACACTCACTGCTGTCGAGTCGGATCCGACTCATAGTGACCCCTCCTTGGGTTTCCAAGGCAGTATTTGAACCACCAGCCTTCTGGTTAGCAGTCAAATGCCTTGGGCACCACCCGCCAGAGTGCCTACAAAGAACGGAAGGGGGATGGAAGTATCTTGCTTTCAGGTTCTTACATTCAGGCCCCATCTCTGACCTAGTAAGTCAAAAACTCTGTTGGCAGAGCCCAGCAATCTGTGTTTGACTAACCCTCCGGGAGACTCTGATCCACACTAATACCCAGTAGTGGAGATAAACTGCAATACTAAAAAAATACTTAATCCAAAAGAAAAGTAATGGAAAATGCGAACAGATAGGACAAACAGAAAACAAAGAGCAAGATGACATTCTTAAATGCGACCATATATGTAATTAAATGCAAACGGACTAAACATTCCAATTAAAAGGTACAGACTGTCAGCCTTTATTGGAAATACAGACTCAACCATATGCTGCCTGGTTGTCGTTGTTTGTTGTTAGGTGCCGTCGAGTCGGACCCGACTCCCAGCGACCCCTCCTCGGGTTTCCAAGGCAGTGTCACTACGGAAGTAGACTGCCCCATTTTCTTTCCAAGGAGTGGCTGGTGGGTTTGAACTGCCAGCCTTCTGGGTAGCAGTCAAGTGCCTTAGGCACTACGCCACCAGAGCTGCCGCCTAGAGGAAACTTTAAACAGAAAAACACAGGTTAAAAGAAGGAAAATGACATTCTATTAAAGGGACTGACAGGAAATGTCACTGCCATAAAAGCAAGGGGTGAATGAAGAACGTGGCTCAGGGCTCTGGAGGGTGACATACAGCCGCTTACGAAGATACAAATCCTTCAAGATGACGCAGAGAAACACAGCAGACTCTGGAGTGAGACCCCAAAGAGGGTAAGAGAAGGGCAGAAGGCAGAGAAGTATGTATTTCTATCTTAGGAATAAGAAGAAAAATGCAAAACAGATGTGTAGCTTAAAAAAAGAAAAAGATAAGCCTACACCCACTGGGTTAGAGTCGAAGTCCCTTCAGTAACCAGGAAGAATTTCTTCAGTAATTAGAAGAGTTAAGAATTTTAAAAGATTTTAGTAGGCTTTGAATAAGAAAGTCGCTCACTATGAAAGAGGCCAAGGAGAAAATAGAGGACGGCCCTCGAAGCCAGGCAATGTTGGACGGGTGAACCTTGGCTGGCTTGCGTCAGAAGAGCAACACTTCCCAAGATGTCCATGTGGGAAAGCCAAGCACTGGGTGCCAATCAGAAAGACGGAACTGACTTCCTGGGCTGCTCCTCCTCCTCCGACTGTTGCCCACCGGGCAGGGGGCTGTGTGAGGCCCAAGCACACTGTGTGCCCATTCGCACTTGAACTGGCGCTCCCCCAACATGAGCTACGCTCAGGCAACTCGGGAGCCAAGACCTCGGACGCTCTAGGACAGGGCCTCCGTTTGGTAGCTGGACTCTTCCTGGTAGACACCTGATGTCTGGTTTGACTTTAATTAAAAACGTTCTTGTTATTATGTACTCATTTTTTTAAAAAATTCACTTCCAGCTGACCTTAACGTTTGCTGTCAAGTGGAATGAAGAAGAAAACACCGCATCACCTTCAGACAAATTTGGCTTTTTATGAACCTCTTCTCCTTGCCCTCAAGCCAAGATCTAAGGGCTTAACCCCCCTCCAAGCCCTGGCGAAGCTCACCCACCTCATATCCTGCCCTGACACCTCGATGTCACCCTGGCCTTCAATCACTCCCAGCCAGGACTGCTGGGCCCCAGCCCCACCCCTCCAACTCCAGCGCCGGCTCCACATTGCGGCCTCTCTCCAGTCCCATTCGTTTCCACGCAACGCTTTCACTCCTTGCGAGTTATCCTGTCAAACTGCCTGTTCTTACCCAACTGCCCACTGGAGAAATGTCAGCCCCGTAGGACAGGCCTTCTCCTTCCTGGTCACCCCCAACTCCCCAGCATCGGCAGCAGCTCCTGGCTGCTGCATTGTGGGTCGACATCAACGTGTCGGGGAGTGGGGCATTAAATGGCGTGAGCTTCCGTTTACTGAGCACCTACTATGGGCTTGGGGCCATGCTTCTCCCTTCACGTCATCACCACAATGTACAGTTATTACTGAGGAGCCCTGGTGGTGCAGTGGTTACGCGCTTGACCGCTAACCAAAAGGTCAGCAGTTCAAACCCACCAGTGAGGCTTAAAAAGAAGTGGCAGTCTGCTTCCATAAAGATTCACTGTCAGATGCTGCTGACTCCAAGTCATAGCGACCCTGTGTACAACAGAAAGGAACGCTGCCTGGTTAGCATACCATCCTCATAATCCTTGCTACACTTGAGCCCATCAACGCAACCTGTCACTCCATCTTGTTGCGGTGCTAAGATTACGGCCTTGGAAACCCTGCAGGGCAATTCTCCTCTGCCCTACAGGGTCGTGATGAGTCAGAATTGACTTGAGGGCAATGGGTTCTATACTGCCTCCACAGAGAAAGAAACCAGGGATCCGAGAGCTTAATATCTAGCTCCCAAACTTTGAGACGTTTGGACAACACCAGGAGAGAGAAAAACGCCTCCCTCTTTGCTATCAGGCATGTCCGGGGGACAGGCTGGTGGCAAGTGTCGCTGCTTAATGATACATATGGGTGTTTAGGAGCTGGTTTTAAACCATCCTATGAACGTAACTGTCAATGGCTATACACACCATTCTCACATGCAGTTCTTCCACGTCACCCCCGTTTAACTGAGCAAGTGTTTTTGCTTAGACAGCATGATTAACTGTTGAAACCCCGAGGTACAACCCCTAAGTGAATCGTGAATTATTCTTTCCTGAGTATTGACAGGAGTGGCCCTTCCTGGATTAGGGCTGCCCAGGCGACGTCGCTCACAAACACTTCACCACCCACAGTCACAGAGCCCCCGGACACACAGGTTGTTTAGAATGTGCGAGGGAATGGTGAGCGAGCCCTGCTTTCAAAGGAGGCTCGAGTCTGTGTGATACTAAGGCTACAGGTTAGAGGAGCTGTAGAAACAAAGGAAGATCATAAAAACCACAATCCACGCTAAGCCCCTGCCAGTTGGAAATGGAGGACTCGTCAATCCTGGACACGGCAGGGTCGCCTGGAGTCTCTGCTTCCCAATGATGGGGGCGTGCTGAGCTGGGGAAGGCACTGGGCACTGGGACAAACACCAGTGTCCACTGCCTTCCAAGGGCCAAGCAAGTCCACATGAACATGGAAGCCAGTGCAGCGCACTTGACGGGCAGCGGGTGGTGCTGCCCTTGAAATGTGAGGCACTTTCACCGGCTGCAGAAAAGCACCTCGTCCTATGGAAGGGGCCTCCTGTGTACAGCGATGAAGGGGATCAAACCAAGCCAAACGTACTGCCATCAAGTCGGACCCGACTCATAGCTACCCCTCCTTGGGTTTCCGAGGCGGTATCACTATGGAAGTAGATTGCCCAACCTTCTTGCTGGGGAGCGGCTGGTGGGTTTGAACCGGCGGCCTTCCGGTTTGCAGTCAAGTGCCTGAGGCACTGCACCACCAGAGCGCCTAGGAAGGGGAAAGTAGGGCAGAAATGACCAGCTGAGTCCTAATCTGCATGGAAAGAAAAATCACTTAGCAAAGGCTCCTTCTCCTTCAAGGAGGCTCTGAGGTACGTTTGGCCCATCAACTCCTGGAGGGCAGAGAGCCCCTTCCCACCGCACCGTGGAGCCGACACTGGCCTGAGCTCAGCGCCCTGCGAAGATGGTGCCGAGTCCACGCCTACCTTTGCCCACTGCTCATCCGACTGCCTTCTGAGTATGTGCTTTGGGTGATGATTTTAATTTTGTGCAACTTATTTAAATCAAAGTTCCTGTATGAAACCAGAAACTGGCAGTAAGAGAACAAAAGTAATCATGTTGATCTGATCCGAAGGAACAAAAATGAGAGCTGAACTCGACTTAAGCAAAAACCGACTCAAGTTGCAAAACGGGTTAAAGCGTTAGGTGTCCTCTAGCTCAGGCCCCCTCGGAAATGTTGGGCAGTGAAGGGAGCTTGTTGCTGCTGTTGTTGTGTGCCGTGGAGTCAGACCCGACTCGTAGCGACCCACCTTGGGTGTCTGAGGCAGTACTGCTATGGAAGTAGATTGCCCAACCTTCCTTCCGAGGAGGGCTGGCTGGTGGGTTCGAACTGCCAGTCTTCTGGGCAGCAGCCAAATAGCAGTCTCCAAGATCTGCACTCGACCGCCAAGCAACCTCCTCAGCTAGCCCTTCCCTGGACGGCATGTGAGACAGGAAAGCCATCTAGGTCAGACTGTCGGGCAGCTGCCAGAAGCCAGGTTCCTGGGTTCGGAACAGACTGCCACGGAGAGGTAGGCAGAGGTGAGGAGAGCTCAGGAGGCCAGGCAAGGCCTGTGCAAAAGGCCAACAACAACTTCCAAGGAGTGCCAGAGCACTTGGACTCTCCTTAGGCCCCAAAGGTTGAGTTTACCCAAAAGACAACAGGTGGCTTATAGTGCACAGTTCAGATCTGGGCCAGGGAACAGATGCCACGGAACCTCTTTATTCTCAATCTACAAGAGATCAATCAGATGGCTGCCTTCAGCACCCCCCCCCCACCCGTCTCAGTGATCACCTGGGTTCCCCATTCTCCTTACCGGGTAGTCTTTCCCTCGCATCAGTGTCTTGCTCGTACCCTACTCACGGGGCCGTATAGGAGGCTGGTGGCCTCAAGCCCAGCAGACATGACCTGTAAACAGACTTACCCAGAAGAGACACGCAGGGATGACTCATGGTGTCCCAGAACTATTCCCCGTGATTTGTTCAGCAGACACAGCCTCACCTGTTGGATTGAAACACTCTCTGAGTGACCAGAAGATCTGCAAACACCTTCCAGGACCACGTTTTTGTGTAGCGCGCACTAAACCAGGTGCTTGTGTGTGCAGGAAACACAGGCTGCAAGACTGGGCCCACGGTCAAGGTCCGAGATCCCCCCAGCAACAAGCAGAGAACTGCGCATGAAGCCCAGGGCTGGAGCCGGCGCTGTGGGGCCAGGGTGCGGAATCAAGGCGCCATGTGGGTCTACAAACACACTGTTACTAGAAGTGGCAGAATCCTCAAGGGCTCAGAGAGGGTGTTGCATAGGAAAAAGCCCGCTTCGCACGGGGTATTTGTGTCTCTGCGTGTCTTTTTCTGTGCGCGTGGGTGGGAGTACATCTGTTTCTGGCTTTCCCGCTTTTCCTCTCTCCCTTGGCCTGGGCACCTGTCTCGCTGTATTTCGGTTTTGAGCTTCTTCCCTTTCTATAAAAAGCCGGAAGGTAGACCAGAAGGGGACTTTGTGGTCTGTCGTACTTAACTGAGGGAGAGTTTACATTCTCTTTTCCAGAGAAAACACGTGGCATCTTACTAAAAATCAAAATACAGTGCAAGCAGTGCTGCACTTAGGTTACAACACCCTGAAAAGAAAAGAGGCTAAATGGGGCACAGGCATGCTATGCAAATCCCGGGGCATCAAGAAATCCAGGCAGGTGAGGGCAAGGGCCGATAAAAGGGTTAGAAACCCGTGCACCGGGTCTGGGCTGGGGCTAAGAAATCTGCATTGGCCAACAAGCACGCGAGGGGATTCTGACCTGGAAGGGGCTCATTCCCACTGGGCCTGTCCAGAATCCCAGGACTCCCTGCTCTCCCTAGTTCTCATCAAGTCCACCCTGGCTCAAGAGCCCGCCTACACCCCTGACTTGCTGCTCAAAGCCAGGCTTCTGGGAAGGGAATGTACACTCTCCCACGTCTTTCAAGGGGCCCCTCACCCACAGAAGGCGGGAAATTACTGCTCAGTATAGCAACAGTAACATTTTTGGGAACAACCTGTGCCAGGCACTGTGCAAGCTGCTTCTACTTAAGAAGATGGGGGGATGGGAGGAGCTAGCAGTAGTCGTGGGGGGAGGGGCTCCAGCAATCCCATTTGAAATGCTCGGTAAAGGGCAATTGTAGAGACCAGGTTGAAAAAAAAATGTTTCACTGGCTGAGAGCGGAGGGACCAGTGGCTAGGCCAGGCCAAGGCTGGCTGGAGGGCTTCAGCTGGAACAGGGTGGGACCTCCGGGAAAAGGGCTAGGATGGGGGGAGTGCTGAAACGGGCCGTCTGCTTGGGGCGGCAGGGGAATGGGGGGGAAGACATGCAATTAGTCACCCAAATATAGACCGAAAAAGGCGGTCAAGGAGCTTAAGGGGAGGCACGTTGGAGCTGGGAAGGGTGGGCGACAGGAAAAGCGCTCTCCGCACAGCCCCTGAGCTCGGTTCACCAAGCACGAGTTCTCCGCTCCACACACAGCTCTCAGCCTCCAGGCCACCCCCCAGCGTCCCCACCGAGCTCAGGCTCGGCCCCTCCCCCCAGACCCTCCCCGGTCGCCCCTCCCCCTCGGCCTCCATTGCGCTTGGGGTATGGGGGGGGTCCCTTTCCTTACATTTTGATTGACTCTCGCTCCCCAGCGTCCCCCATGGAAAAGCTTGGGCCCCGGCACGTCCCCGACTCCCGCTCCTACCACCGCCCCCCGCGAAAAAGCCTTCGGGCCTCGCCGCCCAGGCTGGCAGTCCCCAGGACCGAGCAGAAGCTACCCGCGGGCACTCTCCCCGTCGGATCCCCAGGCCGCGGCAGACGCTCCGACAGCCCGCGTACCTCCCCGCCTCTCACACGCGCTCCCGTCGCGGCCCGCACGCCCCGTGCTCACCCCGGCCTGCACGTTCTGCCAGGCTGCACCCGCTCGGGCGGCTCGCGTCCTTCCCCGCCTCTCACACGCGCTCCTCCTGCTGCCCGCACGCCCCGCGGCCACACGGTCACCCCTCCGCAAGGCGCGGCCCAGGGCCGTCGGCCGAGCGAAGGCGCGGCCCAGCAGGCCCGGCGTGGCAGGAAGCACCCGGAGCTACAGAGCTGCAGCCAGCCCAGCAGCCCCGGCGCGTTTCCGGAGCCTCGAGCTCCGCCGGGGGTAAAGGGGGAGCGAGGCCCCGCCCCCGCCCCGCCCTGCCTGCGGGCCCTGATTGGCCAGGATGGAGGGCGGGCGGGCGGAGGCGGGGCCGCTGGGCGGAGCGAGGAGGAGGGTCTGGCGGGGGGCCGTGGGGGAGCAGAGCGCGGGCCGGAAGCTGGGGAGGAAGCGTGGGAGGACATAATGAATGTACAAGTGAATGAATGAGTGAGCCCACGGCCCCGCACACGAAGTAGAGAACGAATGACTTGGAAAGAACCCCTCTGCTCTGGGTGTGTTGGGGGGCGCGAGATCTGAGGGCGATGAAAGCCAGCCCTCTACCTGAGTTTTCAAAGCCCTCACTGATTCCCCAAAGGCTTTGTGGCCTTCGCTGTGCCAGGCCCATAGCTGCTCTCGGGGGACTCTCTCGAGCTCCTGAGAGGAAGTGTGTGTGTGTGTGTGTGTGTGTGTGTGCACGCACATGTGTGAGGACCAGCCACCAACTAGCAAACACACGAGTTCAGTTCAAAACAGCAGGATCTCTGGGTTCTGAGGGTGCAGCAACAGATGTCAGTCAGTTCCGGAAGGAATCCATCACTCAACAATCTGAGTCGACCCCCACCTCCTTGAGGCCCGTAACACAGCAGGACAAGCGTGAAACACTCAGGAACAGGGACAACTGCGGGGCAAACCCATGGGGACTGCAGAGAGGGGCCTTAGGGCCTGTGGCTGAGAGGAGATTATAATGACAAGGACTTAGTCCTGTGAAGGTGGTTGAAGGTAGGAGAGGTGTCCTCATGCAAAAGGAACACTGAATGCCAATGCCCTGGAAAATGCAGCTGGTCAGGGCCCAGGAGACGGCGGTTGCCAGGAGCAAAGCCACCGAAAGGACTCCAAGTGATACAGTCTTTTTTTTATTTTATTTTACATTTTTATCAATAAACATTTAATGCTTTATTAGTGATAATAGTTATAACCAACTCCTTAAAAATCCTTGTAATTACCCATTAGATGCTAACAAGTTGTCATATTTTCCCCACATTTTACAAAAACATTAAAACATACAGGAAAACGGAAAGAACTGTCCCCATGTAGCAGCCAGTATCCCTACGCTTCATAATATGGACCTCTTCATTTTACTGATCCATTTCAAGTAAGTTCAGTACACTTCACATCTGAACACTCAAGCACATTTTTGCTCCTTAACACTTTCAAGAGGTCTTCTGCAGTTGATTTGCCCAGTGCAACACCACAGTTGATCTCTAGATTGCTGCTTCCATGGGTACTGATTGCGGATCTGACTAAAATGAATGCCCTGACAACTTCAGTCTTTTCTCCATTTATCCTAAAGTTGCTTATTGGTCCAGTTGTGACGATTTTTGTTTTATGATGAACCAATGTTTTAAGATAAAAATGAAGACTGAATTTGTCAGAGATTTCATTGTACTTGGATCCACAATCAACGCTCATGGAAGCAGCAGTCAGGACATCAGACGATGTATTGCACTGGGCAAAACTACAAAAAGACTTCTTTAAAGTGCTGAAGAGCAAAGATGTTTCCTTGAAGACTAAAGTGCGCCTGACTCAAGCCATGGTATTTTCAATCGCCTCATATGCGTGTGAAAGCTGGACAATGAATAAGGAAGACTGAATAAGAGTTGATGCTTTGAGTTGTAGCGCTGGTTAAGAATACTGAAAATACCACGGACTGCCAGAAAAACTAACAAATCTGTCCTGTTAGAAGGGCAGCCGGAATGCTCCTTGGAAGTGAGAATGGCCAGAGTTCATCTCACCTACTTTGGTCATGTTGTCCGAAGGGACCAGTTACTGGAAAAGGATATCGTGTTTTGTAAAGTGGATGGTCAGCGAAAAAGGGGAAGGCCTTCAACAAGATGGATTGACATGGTGGCTGCAACCATGGGCTCAAGCACAGCAAGGGCTATGAGGCTGGTGCCGGACCGGGCGGGGTTTGGTTCTGTTGGACACTATGAGTCGGAATTGACTCGACAGCACCTAACAACAACAACATGGACATTCTTGTACAAGTTTTTGTGTGGCTACTATATGCTACTATATAGGACATGGAACAAGGGATATCATTGCTGATGTCAGATGGAGCTTGGCTCAAAGCAAATACCAGAAATATGTTTCCTTGTGTTTTATAGACTATGCAAAAGCATTTGGTTGTGTGGATCATGACAAATTGTGGATAACCTTGAGAAGAATGGCAATTCCAGAACACTTGATTGTACTCATGAGGAACCTGTACATTGACCAGGAGGCTGTCATTCACACAGAACAAGGGGACACTGCATGGTTTAAAATCAAGAAGGGAGTGCGTCAGGGTT
>NW_006922881.1:69874-71223 GCF_000298275.1 Orycteropus afer afer | reverse complement strand
CTTTGGTCATGTCAGAAGGGACCATTCCCTGGAGAAGGATGTCATGCTTGGTAAGGTGGAGGGTCGACAAAAGAGGGGAAGGCCCTCAACGAGATGGATTGACACAGTGGCTGCGGTGATGGCCTCAAGTATAGCAGCGATCGCGGAGCTGCTCCGGGACCAGGTGGTGTTTTGTTCTGCTGTGGATCGGGTCACTATGAGTTGGAGACGACTGGACAGCATCTAACAACGATGACTAACAACTATATGCTTGCATTTTTGGGGGGCAAATACATAGGACCGGAATTGCTGGGTTATAGGAAGTCAGATTTTTAAACGAAACAGCCAGAATGTTTCCCAAAGTGGTTGTACAGTTTACATTCCCCTTCCCAGAAATGTATGAGAGTTCCTAATTTTTTGTTTGAATCCTTATCAAAATTTGGAATCGTCAGTCTTTAATTTTAGCCATTCAAGTATGTGTGAAGTAGTATCTTGTCAGGATTTTATTTCCCTGATACTGGCCATTTCTCTATCTTCTTTTGTAAAGTGTCTGTTCAAATATTTTGCCTGATTTTTATAGGGTGTGTTTTTATCATTTACTTGTAAGTGTTCTTTTATTAAAAAAACATATCGATTGAGGTATGCTTGATACATAATAAACTGCACATGCTTACTGTGTACCATTTGATGAGTTTTGACTACATAAAATACATGCATATCCATGTATCCACATGCAGATAGCCATCACCACGGTCAGGCTCGTGAACACAGCCATCACTCTAAAGCTGCTCTGTGCCCCTCCTCCCTCTCCCACCCCCCAAAAACCACTGATCTGCTTTCTGTTTTCATTGTCTAGAGTTTTTATATCAATAAAATCACATCATAAACGCTCTTTTGTCTCTGGCTCCTTGCACTCAGTGTAGTTTGAGATTCATCCATGGTGTTGCTGTAGCAACGGTTCATCCCTTCCATGGCTGAATAACATTCTATTGCATGCCCGTCCCACAGTGTGTCTATCCCTTCACCAGTTTATGGACATCTGGGTTGGTTTCAGTTCAGGGCTCTACTATGAAGAAAACACTGCTATCAATATTGGTGTGCAGCTCTTTGTATGAGCATATATTTCCTCTTTTTTTGGTATGTAAATACCTAGGAGTGGTATAGGTAGATAATACAGCACAGATATTTTAACTTTTTAAAAAATCAAGCTGTTTTCTAAAGTGGTTATACCATTTGGGACTCCCACCAGGAGTGTATGAGAGTTCCTGTTGTTCCCAATTATGGCCAATACTTGATATAGTCAGTATTTCTAGTTTTAGCTTTTTGAATAGGTATGGAGTGGAATCTCATTGTGGTTTAATTTGGATTTC
>NW_006922881.1:66066-68855 GCF_000298275.1 Orycteropus afer afer | reverse complement strand
TACAGACTGAGACAGACTAGGAAGAAGGAAGAGGCCATCCACTTTTCAAAGAATTAACCAGGGAAAAGCTTATGAATAGCAGAGAAACAGTGTCTGATACATCACTAGGCAACTTTATGAAGAGCCAGGAAACACTGTCCAATACGGTGCAGGAGTATGAGCCCCTTAAGTTGGAAGGCACTCAAAATATGACTGGGAAAAACCTGCCTCCTCAGAGTAGACCCAACCTTAATGATATGGATAAAGTAAAGCCTTCGGGACCTCCATTTACTGTCATGGCACAACTCAAATTGAGGAGAAACAGCTGCAAACATCCATTAATCATCAGAACATGGAATATACGAAGTATGAATCTAGGAAAATTGGAAGTTGTCAAAAATGAAACGGAACTCCTAAAGATTGATATCCTAGGCATTAGTGAGCTGAAATGGACCAGTTTGGGCCATTTTGAATCAGACAACCACATGATCTACTATGCTGGAAATGACACATTGAAGAGGAATGGCGTGGAATTCATCATCACCAAGGATGTTTCAAGATCTGTCCTGAAGTACGATGTTGTCAGTGATAGGATAATATCCATATGCCTACAAGGAAGACCCGTTAATACTACTATTATTGAAATTTACACACTAACCACCAAAGCCAAAGATGAAGAAATTGAAGATTTTTACCAACTTCTGCAGTCTGAAATTGACTGAACATGCAACCAAGATGTGTTTATTATCGAGGTGACTGGAATGCAAAAGTTGGAAATGAAGAATCACCGGTACTTGGAAAATTTGGCCTTGGTGACAGAAATAATGCTGGAGATCACATGATAGAATTTTGCAAGACCAACAACTTATTCGTTGCAAATACCTTTTTTTCAACAACACAAACAGTGGCTATACATGTGAACTTCACCAGATGGAGTATACAGAAATCAGAGTGACCACATCTGTGGCAAGAGGTGATGGGAAATCTCAGTATCTTTAGCCAAAACAAAGCCAGTAACTGATTGTGGAAACATCAACTACTCATACGCAAGTTCAACTTGAAGTTGAAGACAATTAAAACAGTCCATGAGAACCAAAATATGACCTTGAATATATCCCTCCTGAATTTAGAGACCATCTAAAGAACAGATTTGATGCATTGAACACCAATGACCAGAAGCCAGAAGAATTGATGTCTAAGACATCAAGAACATCAACCATGAGGAAAGCAAGAGGTCATTAAAAATATGAAAAAGGAAGAAAAGACCTAAACGGATGTCAGAAGACACTCTGAAGCTTGCCCTCGAGAGGAGAGTAGCTAAAGCAAATAGAAGAAATCACAAGATAAAAGAGCTGAATAGAAGATTTCAAAGAGCAGGTGGAGCAGACAAAGCCAATAACTATAATGAAATGTGCAAAGACCTGGAGTTAGAAAACCAAAAGGAAAGAACACACTCAGCATTTCTCAAGCTGAAAGAACTGGGGAAAAAATTTAAGCCTCAAGTTGCAATACTGAAAGATTCTATGGGCAAAATACTGAATGATACAGGAAGCATCAAAAGAAGATGGAAGAAATACATAGAGTCACTGCACCAAAAAGACCTGGTCGATCTTCATCCATTTCAGGAGGTGGCATATGCTCAAGAAACAATGGTACTGAAGGAAGAAGTCGAAGTTGCACTGAAGGAATCAGTGAAGAACAAGGCTCCAGGAATTGATGGAATACCCACTGAGATGTTTCAACAAACATGCCACACTGGAGGTACTTACTAATCTATGCCAAGAGATTTGGAAGACAGCTACCTGGCTAACTGACTAGAAGAGATCTATATTTGTACCCACTCCAAAGAAAGGTGATCCCACAGAATGTGGAAACTATAGAACAATATCATTAATATCTCATGAAAGTAAAATCTTACTGAAGATAATTAAAAAATGGTTGCAGTAGTATATTGACAGAGAACTTCCAGAAATGCAAGCTGGATTCAGAAGAAGACGTGGAACAAGGGATATCATTGCTGATGTCAAATGGATCTCGGCTCAAAGCAAAGAATACCAGAAAGATGTTTCCTTGTGTTTCACTGACTATGTAAAAGGATCGAACTGTGTAGATTATAACAAATTATGGATGACATTGAGAAGAGAATTCTAGAACACTTAACTGTGCTCATGAGGAACCTGTACATAGACCAGGAGGCTGTCACTGGAACAGAAAAAGGGAATACTGCATGGGTTAAAATCTGGAAGGGTATACATCTGGGTCCTTTCACCATATTTATTCAGTCTGTAGCTGAGCAAATAATCTGAGAATCTGGACTATATGAAGAGGAACTCAGCATCAGGATTGGAGGAAGACTCATTAACAACCTGCAATATGCAGACTACACAACCTTGCCTGCTGAAAGTGCGGATGACTTGAAGCACTTACTGATGAAGATTAAAGACTATAGTCTGCAGTATGGGTTACCCCTCAACATAAAGAAAACAAAAATCCTCACAACTGGACCAATGAGCAGCATCACGATAAATGGAGAAAAGATTGAGGTTGTCAAGGATCTCATATTACTTGGTTCCAAAATCAACACCAATGGAAGCAGCAGTTAAGACATCAGATGACCTATTGCTCTAGGCAAATCTGCTGCAAGAGACCTCTTTCAAGTGCTGAAGAGCAAAGATGTCACTGAAGACTAAGGTGCGCCTAACCCAAGCCATGGTACTTTCAATTGTTCATATGCGTGTGAAAGCTGGACAATGAATAAGGAAGACTGAAGAACAGTTGATGCTTTTGAGTTGTGGTGTTGGTGAGGAATG
>NW_006922881.1:57676-65791 GCF_000298275.1 Orycteropus afer afer | reverse complement strand
GTTTAGTTCTGCTGTGCATGGGGTCGCTATGAGTCGGAGATGACTCGACGACACCTAAGAACAACAACAAATCCTTTCCCCATTGAATTGCCTATGCTCCTTTGTCAAAGATCAGTTGTCTATAAATGTGTCCATAAATATGTAATCTATTTTTCTATCTTTATACCAGTATTGATCAGTTGTAATTTACTGTAAACCAAAAAAAACCTAAACCCACTGCCGTTGAGTCAGATCAGACTCATAGCGACTCCTCCTTGGGTTGCCCAACATTTATAATAATTCTTGAAATCAGAGATTGTAAGTTCTCCAACTTGGTCTTTCCTTTTCAGTATCATTTTGGCTATTTCAGTTTTTTTTTTTTATTCTTTCATTTCCCTATGAATTTTAAAATCAGTTGCTAAGGGGAAAGCCTGCAGGGATTTTAATCAAGATTGCATTGCATCTATAGATCAATTTTGGCGGAATTGACATCTCAACGATTCTGAGTCTCTTGACCCATAAACAAATGTTTCTCTCCATTTATTTTGGTCTTCTTTAGTTTCAGCTATATACTGCAGCTTTCGAGGAGCTCTGGTGGCATAGTGCCTAAGTCACTTGACTGCTAACCAGAAGGCTGGTAGTTCAAACCCACCAGCCACTCCTCAGAAGGCAGGTTGGGCAATCTACTTTCGTAGTGATACCACCTCAGAAACCCAAGGAGGGGTCGCTATGAGTCGAAATCGACTCGACAGCATATTACAACAACACTGTAGCTTTCAGTGTATAAGTCTTTCACGTATTTTGTCATATTTATTGTGAAGTATTTCAGTTTTATTGTTTTCTAAAATTTCAGTTTCTGATTGTTCATTGCTAGTATATAGAAATCCAATTGATTTTGGTGTATTGATCTTGTACCCTGCAACCTTGCTAAACTCACATATTCTAGTTTTTCTGTAGATTCCATCAGATTTTCTACATTGACAATCACGTCATCTGTGAATAGAGATGATTTACTTCTTCTTTTCCAATCTGAATGCTTTTATTTCTTTTTCCTGCCTAATTGCCCTGCCTAGAATTTACAGTACAGTGTTGAATAGATGGGTAAAAGTGGCCACCTCTTACTGATTTTAGAGTGAAAGCACTTGATCTTTCACCATTAAGTGTGATGTGAGCTGTAACTTTTCCACAACTGTCCTTTATTAACTTCATGAAGTTCCCCTCTGTTGCTAGTGTGCTGGGATTTTTTTTATCAGGAATGAATATTGGATTTTGTCAAGTGCTTTTTTCTGTGTCTCTTTAGTTACTCATATGTTTTTTCTACTTTCACTTTATTAACAAGCTGAGTTACATTGACTAATTTTCAAACACTGAAACTAACTTTGGATTCTCATGACAGACTTCACTTAGTTATGCTGTATTTTCCTTTTTATATCTTGCTGCATTTGATTGGCTACAATTTGCTTTAGATTTTTCCCATGTGTGTTTATGAAGGAAACTGCTCTGTGGTTTTCTTGTAATGTCCTTTTTTGATTTTTCTATCAAGGTAATGCTGGCCTCTCAGAATGAGTTGAGAAATAGCCTTTCCTCTTCAATTTTCTGGAAGAGTTTGTGTAGTCTTGGTATCGTCTCCTCCTTAAATACTTGGTAACATTCACCTATGAAGCCATCTGTGACTGAAGTTTTCTTTATGGGAATGTTTTTAACTACAATTTCCATTTCTTTAGTAGATATAGGGTTATTCAGATTACTGATTTATTTTTGAAAGAGCTTTGCTAACCTGTATCTTTCAAGAAATGTGTTCATTTCATGTATGTTGTTCAGTTTATTGCCATCAAGTTGATTCTGACTCATATTAACCCTATGGGGCAGACAGAGTAGAACTGCCCCATATGGTAAATCTTTATGGAAGCAATCGGTTCATCTTTCTTCTGTGGAGCAGCTGGTAGGTCTGAACTGCTGACCTTTGGGTTAGCAGTCAAATGCTTTAACCACTGTTCCACCAGAGCTCCTAAAGTTGTCAAATCGTCCCTTACCTATAGTGGCATCACACTGCCATTCCTGGTGTTGCTAATTTGTACTTTTATTGGCTCACATGTCTTTCTCCCCCATGATTTTCTTCCTCTGCCCATGTCATACTATATTAGTTGTTTTTTAAACTTTTGATTGTGATTTGGGTGCAAGTTTACATAACAAATTGGTTTTCCAGTCACCAATTCAAACGCGTTTCATTTAGTGCCACCGATTGCAATCCTCACAGTGTCACACCCTCTTCCCACGTCCCCCCTGGGTTTGTCAGCCCCATTCTACTTTCTTTCCTGCCCCTTCCCGCCTTCTGAGCTGTATGTCTGGGCAAATGTTGGCCTCTGGATCTCCTAGGGCCGATTGGTGTAAGGAGTGAGCACCTCCCCAGGTGATCATGCTCCTTACTTTGTCTGACTGAAAGCTGAGCCACGGGACTGAGGGGTGTCTAGGCGCCATACTCTCAGGGATTCCAACAGCCTCTATCAGACCAGTAAGCCTTGGTCTTTTTTTTTTTTATGATTTTAACTTTTGTTCCACATTTTTCTCCCACTCTATCCAGGACCACCTATTGTGATCCCTTTAGGAGTCGGCAGTGATAGCCGGGTACCATCTAGTTTTTCTGGTCTGAAGGGTGTGCAGGCTGGGGTTTGCATGGTCCATTACTCCTTTGGACTAATTGTTTCCAGGCGTCTTTGATTTTCTTCACTCTTGTTTGCTCTTGATGGAGACAGGCCAATAGTTGCACTTCCAATGGCTGCTCACAAGCTTTTAAGACCCCAGTTGCTCCTCACCTAAGTAAAACATAGGACACTGTCTTTGTGGACCAGGTTATGCCAACTGACTCCAGTGTCCCCCAAGACTATGGGCCTGAGTCCCCAGGATTTTTTTTTTTATTATTAACTATCCTTTCCTATGTTGGGCACTGCTCCACCCAGTGTCTGACTACCCAATAAGCAAGGTAAGTAGGGCTTGACTTGGGTTTACTTACTGATCTGTAGTGAACAGTTTCACATTTTTTCACCACATCAAAGATTCTGCTTCTAGATATGGCTGGCGTCTCTCTCTCTCCCCAGCCCCACAGCACTTTCCTATAAAATCAAAGACTCGTTTTCAAATTTAAATGCCTGACAGGAACAGAGTACCCAGTAAGCAAGGTAAGCACGGGATACTTGTGCTTATTTATTAATCTGTAGGGAATGGTTTCACATATTTAGCCGTGTGAAACTGCTCCCAGAAACCCATGTGCAATTGCCTGCTGTCAGAGACCGTGACAAGGACCGATACTCGCTCTCCCGGCTTTCCTTGCACCTAGGGTTGGGGCCCATGACCTGCACTCCACCAATCAGACACACCCACTGAAGACTCGCTCCCAGGCGAGAGATAGGAGAAAGCGGGAGCTGCAGGAGTGTCGTCTGGTGGGGGTCGCAGCAGAGGCAGTGCCACCTCCTTCCCGAGGCAGCATCCCGTGTCCTATGTCCCTCTTTGAACACTTGCGAGCTGCCCAGTGTCCCTTAGCTAGTTCCCTTCGTGCTTCAATCAGCTAGTCTGCTCCTGTTGTGCACATCTGAGAAACATGGCTGGGTCTCTCTGCAAATGGTTTCTGATCTCCAACTCCTTTACATGCCCCATCCCTGAGCTCTGTGATAGGACTTGCTCTTGCTTTCTTCTTGGAACTCTGGAAGCTCTTTACACAGTCCTTGCCTGGTTGTTCTTACTCTATCCTTCTTTCATGCTGGTATTTGTTAATAGGTGTCAATACATAGAAACTTAATGTAATTTATTGGATGAGAGTATCTTAAGCCCTATCCAATGATGGCTGCCTGGTGGCCTTTTGGTTCCATCTACTAAAATAATCCTTCTCAGAGGAAAATTCTAAGTACTGTTGGAGACTTTTTGACATGGAAGGGCTTTTACAGTATTACTTATCTATTGCTACATAACAAATGGTTCAAAAACTTAGCAGCTGAAAACAACAAAGAGTGATCATCTCACATAGTTTCTGAAGGTCAGGAATCCAAGAGAGGCCTTGCTGGGTGGATCTCATTTGGGGTCAATCATGAGTTGGTCATTGATTAAGGTACAGTCTCTGAGGACCTGATTGGGGCTGAAGAATTCAGCTCATTCACGTGGCTGTGGCAAGTTGTTCACTTCCTTGGCACGTGGACCTCCCCATCGGGCTGCACACCACATACCTTTCCAAAAAGGAGGTGATGAGAGAGAGACAGAGAGACTATGAGTACAGGAGAGCGTGTCCAACATGGGAGCTGCATTGTTTTCATAACCTAATCTTGGAAATTACATACCATTAATTCTGCCATATTCTCTTTCTCAGAGCAACTCACTAAGTCCAGTCTCCACTCAAGGGCAGAGGAAAGAAGTTACACCTCTTGAAAGGAGGAATATCAAAGAATGTGTGGGCAACTTTTAAAAACCACTACAGTGATAATGTTTCTATATGGAAGGAAATGTTCTTTGGTGGTTACCTGGGATGGGAGGGAAGGGGAGGGAACACTGTTAGATATGTAGAGGCAAGTATTGATTTGGGTGAAGGGAAGGGCAATGTACCAAATGTGAGTGATCAACATGGTGGCACTGAGGAAGAGGAAGACATAGAGAAGTACATGGGAGGTATAAATAATGACAAAGATGCACCCTTTTGCACATACAGTACTGCATTGTCAGTAATGGCAAACAGGGGTATACGGGTGGATGGATGGATAGACAGGCTGAACTATTAGGTATATCTATGCAGGGGGGAGTGTGCCCCTGATCATGTTTAGGGTTGGCAGACATAGTCTCTACAAGTGTATTTGTATGTTCTATAGGAATTTTCAGGTATGCAGTAGAGCTGACAAGGGACAAGCTTGTAGTCACTTCTTGGCCAAAGCCAGCCAGCTACCCAGAGTGAGTGAGTAGTTGGACCTGTGGGCTTGGGACCATGGTTTCAGGGGACAACAAGCTCAATTGGCATAACATATGACACAAAAACATTGTTCTACATCCTAATTTGCCAAGTAGTGACTGGGCTCTTAAAAGCTGGCAAACAGCCATCTAGATGCAACGATGGGTCTCTCCTTATCCATGGAAAAGAAGAATGAAGAAAATCAAAGATTCATGGAAACAATTAGTCCAAGCAACTATTATACCATGCGATCCTCAGCCTATACGACTATGAGACCAGAAGAACTAGATGGTGCCTGGCTACCACTGTCAACCACTCAGAGGGGGATCTGTGTAGGAGATCCTGGATAGAGTTGGAGGACAAATGTGGAACAAAACTCAAAATCATAAAAAAGAAGGGGGGGACCAGGCTTGCTGGTCTGATAGAGCCTGATGGAACCACCGAGACTATGGCCCCTAGCTGCCTCTCAGGTCTGGAGTTGAACTCACACCTGTGGCTGCCAGCCAAACAAAAGACAGGCGTAAGAGCTGAACATTTACACTAGGTAGATACACTCCCTGGAGAGATCAATCATGGGACAAGAGAAGGGCTGTGGATACACAGGAAGGCAGCTCAGGGGGCAGGAGGCATGGGAGGGAAGAGGTGGCTATGAGGAGGAAGTGGGAAGAGCGTGCTGTTGCATTGTGGGAGACTGCGGTCAATGTCATGAGAGACAAAGGGTATGTAAATTGCTGTATGGAGAATGAATTTGCTCTGTAAGCTTTCACCCAAATGACAATAAAATGAAAAAAAAAACAAAGCCACCACAGTGATAATGAATAAAAGAGGCATTCAGGATAGCTTTGCATCAGGTACCGTGACAGGATGGACTGGGGAGGAGATAAGTCTTGAAGCCAGGGACCAGTTACAGGCCTCGTGGAGTAGTCTGAGCCCACGTGATCTTGCGGAAACTGAATCAGGCTGTGTTTGCAGTAATGGTGAAGGAGCTCCTGTTAGACCCAGCCTCCTGCAGATTAAAAAAAAAAAATTACAAAAACAACTCACTGCTGTCGAGTCATTTCCGACTCATAGCGACCCCTCCTTGGGTTTCCAAGGTGGCATCTATGAGTCGGGTCGACTCAATGGCACAGAACAACAACAGCATCTCTACAGGAGCAGATTGCCCAGTCCTCCTTCGGAGGCGCGGCTGCTGGCTTTGAATGGCCAGCCTTCTGGTTAGCAGTCAGGTGCCTTAAGCACTGCACCACCAGAGCTCCTCCTCCCGCAGATTGCAGGCATAAACGAGGACGAGACAGTTCCAGACGGCACAGGGGACTAAGAAAGAGGCAGAAATCACTAGTGGCAGTAGACACCCGCAAGAAGGGAACAGCATGGGGTGGGTTTGCCATTTGTACAGCTTTTGGGCTGTGAGGACAGGTCGCAGAGAGCACCAGGCTGGCTGGCTAAGACTCAGCTGGAGAAGCAAAGGGCAGTGTTCAGGGCAACCAAGCGGGGGGCAGGTGAGAGGGGAAGGCCTGGAGAGGAGAGAACCACAGAGAGGGAGCTCCGAGTTGGCCATAAAACCCTGCCCAAGTCTCCGGTCAGCCTCACCTGTGCATGCACAGGGCAGACTGTAAGCAAATTACTGAACAGATATTTCAGTTGATGCCCATCATGGGGGCGACAGAGTTTGGAGTCTGTTTAGGCAAGTCAACTGCCTGCTAAAACAAATAGACTAGACAGACATAACAAAAACCAAGGAGTCACTATGAAAAAAACAAACCAAACCCACCGCCATCAAGTCAACTCTGACACATAGTGACCCCCATTGGGTTTCCAAGGAGGTAAATCTTTACGGAAGTTGATTGCCTCATCTTCCTCCCACAGGGTGGCTGGTAGGTTAGCAAATACTATTCACAATGTCCAGGACACAAAAGTAAATTATCACAAGAAACAAAAAGTATAATGAGTCTTATATCAAGAGAAAAGGCTTTCTAGGGAAACCAGAACTAAGATACTATAATTTGCAGAATATTTTTAAAGCAGCTATTATAAATATGCTTAAGAACATAATGAATTTTTAAAATAGGAAATTTCAGTAGATAAAAACAAGCTACTGAAAAGAACCAACTGTGAATTATAGAAATGGAAAAATACTATCTGAATTGAAAAATTCGTACAATGGTCTTAGTAACTGTGATGCAGTGAATTGTTTAATATGGCTCTGCTCGCCACAGACTTTGTGACTCTCACCAGTTGACTGGGTGAGACTATGCAAATGTGAAGTGGTTGTGGCCCACCAAAGGGATTGGACAGCTTGCTAATAATGTAAATGAGGTACTTAGCACCCTTGTGGGTGTGGGACCATGGAAATAAGGTGTATGGAACCCTAACATGGGGGTTGGTCAGTTTTGCCAACTCTCCCAGCTTAAAATGAGCCATCTCAGGGGCAGAAAGAGGGGAATCTCACTGCCATCAAGACAGAAGAGGCGGGAGCCGAGTGCGGCCTTGGACTCAGCATCCTCACACTGAGACGGCAGAGAGATAGCAGAGAGACGGTGGCAGCAGAGGCAGTAGAACCAAGAGGCCAACAAGAGACAGCAGCAGGCTCCTTGGGCCATGGAGCACAGAAGCTGAGTGCCTTCAGGCAGGAGGCTTGCTGGCAGAGTGGGATGCCTCTTTGCACACCTACCAGCAAAGCTAGAAGAGCTTTGTAACGCTGGCCCAAATAAGGCAGAGGCTTAGGACAGAGAGAAGTGTGCCTGTGGTACAGCTGAGAAGACGCTCTCCTGATTGAAGAGCTGAATAGCTTCCCGATCCTGAATTGTAATCTGTTGCTTCCCTAACAAACCTGATAAACATGAGTATTGCCTGTGCGTTCTATGTGGTCAATGCAATGAATTACCGAACCCAGCAGAGAAGTAGAGAGTGCTATGGGAGAGATGGTTGGCATCAGAATTGGTAAAAAGGTTGGAAGGTGGTGGCATGTCTGACTTCTGCTTCACAGAAATCAGCCTTGGGCTGCTGATTTTCTCTCCCCTCATGAAGTCAGGGGAGGTCAGATGATGCAATCCTCATAATCTTTTTTTTTTGTGTGTGTGTGTGTGTGTTTTGGGTGAAAGTTTACAGAGCAAATTCACTTTCCATACAACAGTTCACACACGTTGTCTCATGACATTGACCACAATTTACCCCAATGCAACAGCTCCCCTCCCACTTCTTCCCAATAGTTA
>NW_006922881.1:55005-56411 GCF_000298275.1 Orycteropus afer afer | reverse complement strand
AATGCTTGCAATTTTCCAAAATTTGGTGAAAGACATGATCTGCAGGTTCAAGAAGGTCAATGAACCCGAGGAAGTGCTTTGCAGTCAAGCCACTGAAAACAAAGAGAAAATCCTGAAAGCAGCAACAGAAGGACTCCACCCGGGGAATGTGGGTAAGATCCTAACGGAATTCCCAGACAACACAATGGCGGACAAGGGAGAGGGTCTCGGCATCTTTGTAATGTGCTGGCAGAAAACCAACTCAACCTAGAGCCGACATCCAGGGAACTGATCCTGTAAGAACGAAGGGCAAATCGGGACATCTCACGATACGTGAGAGCTAAGAGATTCATCAACACATCTGCATGAGAAGTAATGCTAAAGGAAGTCTCTCAATCTGAAGAAAAATTATACTGCAGGGAAACTTTGATCTTTGGGTAGAATGAAGAACTCTAGAAATGGTACATATGTGGGTAGATATTAAAGAATATTTATTTGCTCTTAATTTCTGTATAACAAACATGACTTTAAAATAAATATCAAAACAATATATTTTAGAGTTTATAAAATACGTAAGTATAATGACAACTGTGGTAGTTAAGATTGTGTCAGCTTTGCTGGGTGATGGTTCTGAGTGGCTGGGCGGCTGGATGCAGTTATTCCCCATGATGAGACTGGTCATCGACTCCATGGAGGAACCTGCTGTGAGCATCTAATCAGATGAAGGGGAGTTGCCTTTGGGGTATGGCCTGATTCTGGTATATAGAGAGAAGTTTTGAGAAAGGTCTCTAGTTTGCTGGCACATTTGGATCCTCCATTTGGCTGAGTCACCTTCTTCAGTTCCCAGACCTGAACCAGGAACTGCCCTGTTGCCTGCTGATCTCGGGACTGTTCCTGGACTTGAACCAGTGGCCTGCTGTGCTGCCTGTTGATCTTGGGATTGGGCCATTTTCCCTGCCAACCTTGGGTTCACCAGCCTCAGCAGCCAGCAGCGACATGAGTTAGGAGACCCCTCCGGCTCCAGTGGGCCTGGAACAAGAGGCAGAGCTGAAGCCAAGGTTGAGAAGCCTTCACTTACCCTCTAGAGCTGGCACTCTGAATTCAGCCTTCTAGCCTCCTAATCAGTAAAAGAATAAATTCCTTCGTGTTAACGCCATCCACTTGTGTGGTTCTGTTATAGCAGCACTAGAGAGTACCAAGACGGCAACTACGCCATAAGGATGGGATGGAGGGTGAATGAATCTACATTTCTACTCACCCGAAGCTACACAATATCAACTCAAAGTATATTATAATCTGCGGTGTAGTAAATTACTTAGTGTGGCTTTTCTACCCATAAGTCTTTGTAAACTCCAAGGTGGGATTTTCTATGAGCAACTGAGGAACTCCTGATTGTTGAAGTTGTCCACCTGGGTTATTTCTGTTGG
>NW_006922881.1:52485-54528 GCF_000298275.1 Orycteropus afer afer | reverse complement strand
GGTTGGTGAAAGGGCTGGAGGGAGGCAGCATGTCTGGCCTCACAGGAATAGGCCTTGGGTTTCTGCTGGTAATCCTGTCTTCCTCTTGTGAGATTAGAGGAGGTCAGAACAAGTGGCCCCCTCGCCGTTTTTGCATAATCCCTAGAGCAACCACTAAAAAAAAAAAAAACAATGCAAGGAACTATAGGCAAAAAGGCAAGATATAAATTAAAATGAAATTCTAAAAGTTATTTGATTAATTCAGGCAGGAAATAGGAAACAGAGGAACAAAGTCAGATGGGACAGACAGTAAAAGAACAGACGTAAATCCAGTCATATCAGAAATTGCATTCAATATAAATGGACTAAACCCTTCAGTTAAAAATCCGAGATTGTCAAAATAGATTATAAAAAGCAAGGCTTTTTAAAAGCAAGAAAGACACTTTAAGCATAAATACATAGATAAGTTGATAGTAAAAGCATGCAAATCATATACCATGAATAGAATAAGTGTAAGACAGTAGGCATGGCTATATTAACACTAGACAATGTCGAGTTAAAGACAAAGACTATTGCCTGATAAGAAAATGACATTTTATAATGATATAAGGGTAAATTAATCAGGAACACATAGAATTCAGAAATGTATGTGAAACCAGCAATAGAGCTTCAAAATATATGAAAGAAATATTGTTGGAATAAAAGGAGAATTATTAGATATTTTCAAAATTACATTGGAGATCGTGATTACTGATTTTATGTATCAACTTAGATAAGCTTTGGTGCCCAGTGTTTGGCCAAACACTAGTCTAGATGTGACTGTGAAGTTATTTTGTTCATGTGATTAACAGTTACAATCAGTTGACTCTAAGTAAAAGAAATTATCTTGGATAATGTGGGTGAGCATCATCCAATCACTTAAAGGCCTTAAGACTAAAACTGTGCCTTCCAAGAGAAGGATTCTGCCTCAAGACTGTAACACAGACATGCTGCCCAAGTTTCCAGCCTCCCTGGTATGAATTTTAAACTCAAGAGTGCCAGTTTCCCACCTGCCCAGACTATAGACTTTGGACTTACCCAAACCCAAAAATCCACAGCCACCAAGTCGATTCTGACTCACAGTGACCCTGTAGGACAGAGTAGAACAGTCCCATAGGATTTCCAAGGCTGTCAATCTTGACAGAAGCAGACTGCCATATCTTTCTCCTGTGGAGCAGCTGGGGGGTCCAACTGCTGACCTTTTGGTTGGCAGCCAAGAGCTTAACCACCAGGCCACCAGGGACCCTTTGGACTTGCTAGCCTCCACATTAATTTCTTAAAATTCTCTCTCTCAATCTCTATCTCTCAATCCCTCTCTCTCTTTCGTTGGTTCTGTTTTCTCTGGAGAACCCTAATACAAATTTTGGCACCAGGAGTGGTTCTAGCAGAACAGAATCTTAAATATGAGTTTTCTGAAATGGTTCTTGGGTTTATGGAATTGTTTCTCTAATCTGATAAGATTCAGAAGTCCTAATGACTCTACTTCCTGTAGTAAAGTGGACACGGATAGTCCATGGTGAGATGTGGCAATAGAGAGACACAAACTATCACCACTGGATACTCCAAATCAAGTACTTATAACAATCAAGGTTCTGTGTGATCATGATCAATACCTTCGCCTATTTCTGTCAAATTGACAAGTATAAGGACATTGGCTGGTTGCCACTAATTTCAGTAGACCAAATGTGTAAAGAAAAGGGCTTCAAATTCCCAACTCAGGTACCACGTAAATGACCTGTGTTCTGGAAGAAAACCTTTGGCCTGCAGTCACAGAGCTGAAATTGCTGAAAATCAAACCTAGAGTCTCCTACTACAAGGGTTTGAATCACAATGCAAATAAATTCCCAACTTTACAAGGTGTCTGATGTTAAAGTGAGGGAACCGTTTGGGAAGGAATCCAAAACCAAACCCAACTCAATGCCATCAAGTTGGATCCGACTCATAGCGACCCCTCCTTGGGTTTCTGAGGCAGTATCACTACGGAAGTAGATTGCCCCATCTTCCTTCTGAGGAGTGGCTGGTGGG
>NW_006922881.1:49480-50961 GCF_000298275.1 Orycteropus afer afer | reverse complement strand
CTCAGTTGTTGGACATCTAGGTTGTTTCCAAATATGGGAACATCTTGAAGAAACTGGGGACACTGAATTTCTAAATTCTACTGAGTCTTTGCTGGTAGAAGCAGTCCTACCCCCATCTGAGGATATTAGCCCTGCTTTGTCTGAGGAATCTACAATGACATTCCCTGAGGTAGTTGCCTTGCAAGACATTGCTAATTTCCCTCAAGATGCACCTCCATCACCTCTCTTTGCTTCTAGACCTATAACCAGACTCAAGTTCCAGCAGGACTTGAAAGGCAAAGTTCAAAGCATGACCCATAAGGAGATGGACAACAAACCAAAAGAACTACATGATTTTTCCAATGTATATAGACAGAAATCCAGTGAGATGTATATGGCAATGGCTATTAGGCATGTGGGATAATGATGGAAGGAAAATAAAGTCAGATGAGGACAAATTTCTATGAATCCATCAAGCAGAGATTCTGGATTAAATGTTTTCATTGAGAGGTTAGAAAGGGCTTCCAACAGTTTGTGTGGTTGGTTGGTTGGTTGGCTGAAACCTGGACTGGAAGGTGGCCTACAGGAAATGAAGCAGGAATTCTACAACTGCCTTGGTAGGTTGTAGAGGAAGGTATCCAAAGGGAAGATGGAATGACAGTGGAGTGGAAGAAGGTACTAGCTATGACCACATGACTGACCAGTGGCAGAACTGAGAAATTTTTATGGGTATTTCTTTCTATTTTATTAGGAATAAATGTGTGTATAGACACATATGCATATACAAATATTTTTGCTTTCTTTTCTCTCTTATCTCCTTATTATGTAACATAAGATGTATTAATTATACATCATAGTCATTAAGTAGTATTAAGTTTATATCATAGTGTTAAACTTACAGGATATCAAGAAGAAGAGTGAACATTACTTAGGAACTTTGCATCCTCCTCTGGGGAAAAGGTACTATGTTTTTGGTTGTACAAAAGATAGTTGTATTATGCTAGGCAGAAGTGTGACTTTGTTATTGTCTTTGTTCAGAGATTAAGTACGGTCGACAGGATAGACTGTGAAGGTCAATTTTATGTGTTACCATGACTGGGCTTAGATGTTGTTGCAAAAAAAAAAATTTTTATGTGACTAATATTTATAATCTATTAATGCTAAGTAAAGAAGATTGTTGTTGCTGTTGTTATGTGCCATCGAGTCGGACCCGACTCATAGTGACCCCTCTTTGGGTTGCCGAGGCAGTATCACTACGGAAGTAGATTGCCCAACCTTGCTTCCGAGGAGTGGCTGGTGGATTTGAACTGCCAGCCTTCTGGTTAGAAGTCAAGTGCCTTAGGCACTATGCTACCAGAGCTATGGTGGGTGAGCCTCGTCTAATCAGTTGAAAGCACTAAGAGCAAAAACTGAGGCTCCCAACAGGAGAAAAACTCTGGCTTATGACTGGATCCTGCCAGAGTTTCTAGCTTGCCTGGCCTTTCTCTCAATATACATTGTTG
>NW_006922881.1:43300-43752 GCF_000298275.1 Orycteropus afer afer | reverse complement strand
TGGTATTTTCAATCACCTCATATGCATGCAAAGATTAGACAATGTCTAAGGAAGACCAAAGAAGAATTGATGCATTTGAATTTCGATGTTGTCAAAGAATATTAAATATACCATGAATTGCCAGAACAAACAAATCTATCATGAAGTACAGCCAGAATGCTCTTTAGAAGTGAAGATGGTGAGTCTCCATCTCACATACTTTGGACATGTTATCAGGCGGGACAAGTCCCTGGAGAATGACATCATGGAAGATCAGAGCAAAAGAGGAAGACCTTCAAGGAGGTGGATTGACATAGTGGCTGCAACAATGGGCTCAAACGTAGCAACGACTGTGAGGATGCCACAGGGCTGGCCAGTGTTCTGTTCTGTTGTCCACGGGGTCACCGCAAGTCAGAACTGATGTGACAGCACCGAACGATAACAACAACGTACCCATCCCGTTGGTTCTGTTT
>NW_006922881.1:40162-42063 GCF_000298275.1 Orycteropus afer afer | reverse complement strand
TCATTAGCCATCAGACAGATGCAAATCAAAAACAACCACATATCATCATCTCACCCCAACAATAACAGCAAAGTTCAACAAGGCAGAAAACAAATGCTGGCAAGGGTGTGGAGAGATTGGAACTCTTGTACATTGCTGGTGAGACTGTAAAATGGTACAACCACTGTGGAAAATGGTACGGGCGCTTCCTTAAAAAGTTGGAAATAGAAATATCATTTGATCCAGCAATCCCACTACTAGGTATATATCCTAAAGAACTGAATGCCAGGACATGAATAGATACACGCACATCTATGTTCAATGCAGCACTACTCACAGTAGCAAAAACAACCTAAGTGTCCATCAACAGAGGAATGGAAACCAAACTATGGCATATACACACAATGGAATACTGTACAACATTAAAGAATAATGAAGAATTAGCAAATCACCTGATGGCATGGATGAACTTGGAGGACATTATGCTGAGTGAGATAAGCAATCACAGAAGGACAAATACTGTACAAGTCTATTGTTATAAAAATCAAGGAAAGGTTTACACAGGGAAGGGCATTTTCTTTGTTGGTTACCAGGGATGGGAGGGGAGGGGTGGGGGAGGGAGGGAAATCAGGTGGATAGTTAAGAGACAGATGTTGATACGGGCAAAGAGAAAAGCAATATAATAAAAGTATGTGACTAGCACAGTATCACTAAGGGAAAGGAAGACTTGGTGGTACAGATAATAAAGGTAAATATTATTGCATACACAATACTGCATTATCAGTAATAGCAAACTAATCTGTGGGTGGGTACATAGGGAGACAGGCAAGAAGATGAGGTATGGATAGGCAAATGGGAATATACTCATGACCATACACAGGTTTGGCAGATGATATTCCTACATACATATTTGTATGACCTATATAAACGTCCATATGAAGTTTAAAGCTAACGGGGTAAAGTCAGGCTAACTTCTTAGCCACAACTAAGCACCTTGAGGGAGTGAAGCCTGTGGGCTCAGGACCATGGTCATATCAACTTCACTTGTCACAACGTAGTACACAAAAACCTTGTTCTACATCCTACCTTGGTGAGTCCGAGACTGGGGTCTTAAAAGCTTGCAAGTGGCCATCTAAAACGCAACAACTGGTGCTTCCTCAACCAGAGCTAAGAAGAACGAAGAAAATCAAAGATCCATGGAAACAGCTAGTCCAAAGGAATAACGGACCACGAGAACCTCAGTTTATATGACCCCGAGACCAGAAGAACTAGATGGTGCCTAGCTACCAGTACCAACCACTTAGAAAGCAACCAAAATAGGAAATCCTGGATAGAATGGAAGAAAAATGTGGAGCAAAATTATAAAACCATACAAAAGACTAGGATTACTGGTCAGATACGGACTGGTGAAATCTCCAAGACTATGGCTCCTAGTCACCCTTTGGGCCTTAAATTGGACTCACTCGCATGGGTAACTTTCAGCCAAACAACAGACTGGCATATAAAGTAACCGTTTAAACCAGGTAGTGCGCTCCTTAGAACAGTCAACCATGGGAGGTCAGAAGGGCAGCATCTGCACAGGGAGAAAGCTAAGGAGGCAGGAATGCACAGGTCAGAAGGACACAGGGGAAGGGTGACCACCGGGAAGGAGTGGGAGAAGAGCTGTGCATTGTGGGGATTATAATCAGTGCCACAAGACACAATGTATATGAACTGTTGAATGCAAAACAAATCTGCTTTGTAAAATTTCACCCAAATCACAATGAAAAGTTAAAAAAAAACATAAAAAAATTTAGTAAGACCTACAACTCAACAACAAAAAGATAAGTCAATTAAAATTTGGCAAAGGCATTGAATTGTACATGTACACATTATTGAATTGGCATATACATACATACATATACATATACATATACATATAT
>NW_006922881.1:38008-39462 GCF_000298275.1 Orycteropus afer afer | reverse complement strand
CTAGATGGCAGCTTGCTAGCTTTTAAGATCCCAGTCGCTACTCGCCAAAGTAGGAGGTGGAACAATGTTTTGTATAGTATGTTATGAGAATTGGTGTATATTTTGCTATGCATATTTTCACCATAATAATGAAAAAGGGGGGGACAAAGGACTGGAATAGACATTCACCAAAGAAGGCATATAAGTGGCTAACAAACACATTAAAAGATGCTCAATCTCATTAGCCATTAAACATCGAGCCAATTCCGACTCATAGCAACCTGCAGGATAGAATAGAAATGCCCCTTAGGGGGTCCAAGGCTATCAAACTTAACCGAAGCAGACTGCCTCGTCTTTCTTTTGTGGAGTGACTGGTGGGTTCAAACCAGTGACTTTTTCGTTAGCAGCTGAATGCTTTAACCTCTGCACTACGAGAGCTCCTTTAGAGTCATTAGGAAAATAACAGTCACAAGGATATACCACTTCTCACCTACTAGGTGTGCAGGAAACAAACCAACAGAAAACAACAAGGATTGTAGAGGATGCTGAGAAACTGGAACAGGTTTCCATTGCTGGTGGGAAAGTAAAACGCAGTTGCTGTAGAAAACAGTTTGGTGACTCCTCAAAAAGTTAAACAGAAAATGACCATGTTATTGTTGTTGTTGTTAAGTGCCGTCGAGTCGTTTCCGACTCATAGCGACCCCATGCACAGCAGAACGAAACACTGCCCGATCCCGTGCCAGCCCCACAATCCCTGCTATACTTGAGCCCATCATTGCAGCCACCGTGTCAATCCATGTCGTTGAAGGCCTCCCCCTCTTTCGTCGACCCTCCACCCTACCAAGCATGAAAATGACCATATGACCCTGCAATTTCACTCCTAGGTACATGCCCCAAAGACTTGAAAGAAGAGACTCACAGGTATATTTGTACATCAATGTTCACAGCAGGATATTCATAAGGTGGAAACAATCCAAGAGGTGGACAAACCAAAGGGGGTGGAGCCATACAAGGGAATACATCCAGTCAAAGAAGGAACGAAGTTCTGACACACGCTGCAACATGGATGAACGTGGAGAACATTATGCCGAGTGAAATGTCAGCTGTTAACCAAACGGTTGGCAGTTACAACCCACCAGCCATCCCACAGAAGAAAGATGTGGCAGTCTTCTTCTGTAAAGATTAAAACCAAAAACCAGACTCACTGCCGTTGAGTCGGATCGTAGCTTTGAAAACAATGTGGGGCAGTTCAGCTCCGTCCTATGGGCTTGCTATGAGTCATCAACTCTATGGCAACGGACTGGCTTTTCTAACATAAAATATCTGCAATAGAAAAATGAGTACAGACTAAAGGTCAGTGGTTACCAGGGGCCAAGAGGAGAGAGGACTGGAGAGTTACTGGCTAAAAACCAAAGTAAAAACAAAGTGAGGAAATACAAAAATAAAAAAGAACTGGGACGAAAAAAAAAAAAAAA
>NW_006922881.1:35671-36437 GCF_000298275.1 Orycteropus afer afer | reverse complement strand
GGTAGTTATTCCTCATGATGAGACTGGCAATCAACTCCATGGTGGGATCTACCACAAGCAGCTGAGTAGCTGCCTTTGGGATGTGGTCTGCTTCCCGTGCATAAGGAGAAGCCTTGGAGAATGGTCTCTAGTCTATGGCACGCTTGGACCCTGCATGTAGCCATGTCCTTGCTCAGCAGCCTGTCATGCTCTGCCGACCTTGGGACTTTCGATGGACTTAAATCAGTGGCCTGCCATGTGGTTTGGTAACATCAGGACTGTGCCTTTTTACTTGTCAACCTTGAGTTTGTCAGCCTCAGCAGCCAGCAGCTGTCTGAGTGAGGAAAAGCCTCCACTTCAGTGGGCCGGGAGCAGGAGGCAGAGCTGCAACCCAAGGTTGAGGGGCTTTCACCCAGCCCCTCGAGCCTGGCACTTTGCACTTGGACTTAAAGCCTCCGAATTGTAAGAATAAGCTCCTGTTTATTAAGGCCGTCCCATTTGGGGTATTTTCCTGTCAGAGAGGCACTAGGGAACCAGAACAGAATTTGGTACCAGGAGAGTGGGGTGCTGCTCTGAGAGGCACCTAAAATGTGGAAACAGGAGTGGAGTGCGTCCTTGACCTGAGACCCTGGCAGAGAGACCCCGACAGATGGCATGACAGACAGCAGGAGCAGAGCCCAGAGACCAGCATGAGACAGCGACAGCCTTACCAGCCCACGGGGAGAGGGCTTGATGCCTTTGGTTAGGTCCTGGCAGAGTGGGTTGCCTTCGGACATTAATTGGTGAA
>NW_006922881.1:31700-33250 GCF_000298275.1 Orycteropus afer afer | reverse complement strand
CAGTAATTTGACAACTTAAATTGTCAATGTCTTTGGAAAGAAAGCCATTTACCACAACTGACACCAGATCAGAAGACATGAATAGCCCTGTGTTATAGAGAAACATTTATCATCAGAAAAGCTTCCTAAACAGCAAACGAACAAAATAGCACAACAACAGAAGCCTCCAGGCACAGGTGACTTCATGGGTGAACACTAGCAAAGATTTCATATTTTAAAAATATTTAAAAATCACCAATCTTACCCATACACTTTCAGAAAATAGAGGAGGAGAGAACAACTTCCAACTTCTTTTATGAGATTGGAGCTCTGGTGGTGCAGTGCTTAAGGGATCTGACTGCTAACCAGAAGGCTGGCGGTTCAAACCCACCAGCCACTCCGTGGAAGGAAGGTTGGGCAATCTACTTCCAAAGTGATACTGCCTCGGAAACGCAAGGAGGGGTCGCTTTGAGTTGGATCCGACTCAACAGCAGTGAGTTTGGTTTGGTTTGGTTTATGGGATCAGGGTAAACCTGGTACTAAAACATGACAAAGAAATTTATATATATATGGGGAGCTCTGGTGGTGTAGTGCCTATGGCATTTGACTGCTAACCAGAAGGCTGGTGGTTCAAACCCACCAGCCGTTCCTCGGAAGGAAGGTTGGGCAATCTATTTCCCTAGTGATATCACCTCGGAAACCCAAGGAGGGGTCGCTATGAGTCAGACCCCACTCGATGGCAGTGAGTTTGGTTTGGTATATATATATGGGAAAATCACAGAAAAATGTCCCTCCTGAACAGAATAGCAAACATTGTAACTATTAGCCAATCCAGTCCAGCACTACATAAAAGAGGATGTGTCCCCAGTGTCTATCTACGGAAGAAGGGTAGAGACGGCCAGCGATTTCTTCAAGGCCGCTAGCTAGCAAGTGGCCTTGCGTTTGCTTGATTCAAAGCCCATACTCTTTCAGGGCATGGTGTCCCAGATGCTGAGAGCTGGCTTTGCAGTGAAAGGAGCTGTGATGAGGCCCCTGGACAGAACAGCCCGCCTGGATCCCTAGTGCAGGTTCCAGGCTTGAGGAGAACCAGCCATGAGTGCAGAGTGCCCAAGGATCTTCCGTCCCTGACTCCTGGCTTCCACAGCCCCCACCCCACCCAGCTTGGTCCAATGAGCTCTCCCACTGCCAACTTACTTCCACCAGCCTCCCTTCGTCCCCCTCCCTTGTTGCCAGGCCATTTTGTTGGTGGCGGGCCAATGGGTGTGTCTGTTGCTTCTGCAGGCTGCAAGCCTTGCCCCGGCAATCCCTTACCACGCAGGTCCCAGTGCCATGACAACACTGACGCCTCCTCACGTGCTCTCCTGCCGCAGCCATTCGCCCTGCACCGAGACGCGAGGTCTGCCTGGCTGCTCTGTTCGGGCTTCTGCGAAACGCACTGGCCCGGGCTAGGCCTGGAGAACCGGCGCCGCGCAGTCCAAGGCCCACGCGGTGGAAGCGCTCTCTTCCTTCCGATCCTCTGAGGGTCTCCAAGCCCAAGGCGGCACTTCCCAGGGGTCGTGGCAGGACACACA
>NW_006922881.1:28925-30340 GCF_000298275.1 Orycteropus afer afer | reverse complement strand
GGGCAGTCAGGGTACCAGGAGGCGGCAGGCGCTCTAGGGGTGGCAGCGGCCCTAGGTGGCGCAGGAGGCGCAGACATAGCCGAAGCCTGGGCACGGCAGTGGAGGCACGCCCTGCAGCCCATGCTGGAGAGCCTGGCCTACCAGGAGCTGAGGCCCTTTTCTGGGCGGGAAGAACCAGGCCCTGGAGAAGGGCCCTTTGAGGGCTGGCTGGACCATGCCTATGACATGCTCTACCTGTGGCGCCACGTGTCAGAGAGGGAGAAGAGGAGGAGGCTGGTCGAGTGCCTGAGTGGGCCAGCCCTGGACCTCCTGTGTGGCCTCCTGGCAGAAGACCCCAGCTTCCCTGTGCAGGACTGCCTGCTCGCATTGGCGCAGGTGTTTGGGACCCAGGACACACGCATGACCGCTAGGCTTAAGTTCCTCACCTGCGCCCAGCAGCCCGGGGAGAGCCTGTTTGCCTATGTCATGCGCCAGGAAGGCCTGCTGCAGACGGCCATGGAGAAGGGGGCGGTGCACCCGGCCATCGCAGACCAGGTGCGTGCCCGGCAGTTGCTAATGCGGGCTCGCCCCAATCTCACTCTGTACAACAAATTGAGGAGGATGCGTGTGGAGGGGCGGCCTCCTGGCTTCGTGGGGCTGCTGCGGCTGGTTCGGGAGACTGAGGCACTGGAGGCTGTCCAGGCCAGGCAGGTGCTGTCCCAGGTGGAGGGAGGGGCCGATGGAGCTGGTGGAGCCCCCGCCACTGCACAGGCCGACCCAGACAGTGAAGATGCTGCTGAGGAAGACACCGATGGTGAAGAGTCCGACTCAGACAGTGAAGATGCTGCTGAGGAGGGCACCGATAGTGAAGAGTCGGAGTCAGACAGTGAAGATGCTGCCCTAGACTATGAGGACGTCAACCAGGCGGACCCAGCCCAGGAAGATACCTCAAGCAGTGAGGATGCTGCCGGGGAGGTCCCTTCTAGTGAAGACTCTGACTCAGACAATGAAGATGCCACTGAGCAGGCCTCAGGCAATAAAGATGCTGACCAGATCTACCCAGCCAATGAGGATGCTGTTGAAGAGTCATCAGCCAATGAAGATGCTGCTGAGGAGTCATCGGCCAATGAAGATGCCAACGAGGTTGCCCCAGCCAATGAAGATGCCTCTGAAGCTGCCCCAGCCAATGAAGGTGCTGCTAAGGGGTCATGGGCCAATGAAGATGCTGACCAGGCTGACCCAGCCAATGAACATGTGGTGGAAGCTGCCCCAGTTAAGGAAGATGGAGATGAGGGGGACCCAGCCATCGAAGATGCTGCTGAGGCATCACCAGCCAATGAAGCTGCTGACCCAGCCAACCCCATCAATGAACATGCAGTGGAAGCTGCCCCAGGTAATGAAGATGGAGATGAGGGGGCCCCAGCCAACAAAGATGC